>NW_027526335.1:219973508-220047620 GCF_048455015.1 Haemaphysalis longicornis
TAAATTGAGGGCAATACCGTAATTACCCGATTCTAACGCGCACCCTATTTTCCTGGCAAAAAAAAACAACTAAAAAACTTGCACCTCCGATTGTAATGAGCACGGAACTTTGTGAGCAAGAAAAACGAATGCGAGAGAAACGGGCGATTTATTTTCCGAAGTAATCTCACTCATCTCACTCCTCGCCGCTCTCCGCTGACCACAACATCTTGTCCTCGGTGCCGTCAAGGGCGTTTGCGACTTCTGAACGAACGTTCAACCATGGTCGATGGGATCGTGGCCCACGCCTCGCACGCCCATCCCGCGAGCTTCTCCAGAGGCGCACGCTTCAGCCGACCGCTCGTTTTAAACGCGTGAGAGCCGCTTCTGCCATTGCTGTTATCAAGCGCGCAAGTGGAACGATTTGACGATTTGTGTGAACGCCGATAGAAAAGCTTAGGCGCCTATGCTTCCTGCGTCCGAAAAATCGTTGCTAAAAGTAGCTTTGGCGCCATCTTGATATGGCGATGGCGATGGGTGGGAAAAAATTTCCGCTGTTTCGGCAGTTTCGGTTTCGTATGCGATTCTAACGCGCATGCGATTTTTCGACCTATTTTTCCGGAAAAAAATGCGCGTTAGAATCGGGTAATTACGGTGATTAGAAGAGAACATGATGGGCCTTGGGAACTGCAGACTACGCAAAATATTTCATGGTTCTGTCTGGCGAGTGGCAAAATATCTTCAGACGCAAGGTAGGGTACCGAAATGGAAAACTAGAAATCGCATTTTTGAGGCCCCGGAACCGGTTCGGAACGGTTCCTTCGATTCGTTCCGGTTCGGGTTCAGTTCCAAAATGGCGGAAAAAATACGGTTCCGGTTCAGTTCCGGTTCCGGGCAAAATTCGGGTTCGGTTCCGGTTTTCGGTTCGGTTCCGGTTCCGGTTCGACACCCTGCCCACAGTAATACGCCATAATTCAATAGAGATGAAAAGAGACCATTGTACAAAATGATATTAACAGATATGGGAAAATAAAAGCACTGTCTCCGCATACAACCAGTCACAAGCGATAATTTCCCGTTTAGGTAACTAATATGTTTATCCCAGGACATATGCTCTGAACATTATACACCTAAAGTTTTGAAATGCACTACTATTTCGATTTCAGTATTATCTATATGAATTGGAAGCAATGTGCAATTTTTATGCCGAGGGAGAAATAGAACTGCCTTTGTTTTGTCGGTGTTGATCCTGAGATCATTCCTCCTAAAAGCCCAATTATTAATAAGGGACAGGGTTTTGTTAGCATGCTCGCATAGGGTAATTCCGGATTTACCAGTCAAGAACAAACTCGTGTCGTCGGCATATATGATATATTTAACAGACTCGTCAATGTTTACTATTTCATTTATATACAAAATAAAAAGAAAAGGGCCAAGTATGCTCCCCTGAGGAACACCCGAAATTACCTGCTTTGTTAGGGAGTGATTGCGGTTAATATCTACGAACTGGGAACGGTGCTGTAAATAGGAAGACATTAGGGAGAGGACATTACCACGGAAGCCATAGAGTTCGAGTTTAAGAATACGAATTCGGTGGTTTATCAGATCAAAAGCTTTGCTAAAATCGAGAAAAATACCCAGGACCATGTTTTTGTTCTCAAAATTTTCGAGTATGTACTCTTTTTGCGCAAGAAGTGCTGATTCAGTCGACATAATTTTCCTAAAACCATATTGTGCTGGAGTTAAGATCGAGTAGCGATCTGAAAGATATATTAAACGTTTAAGAAGTATTTTTCCTAAGCCATTTGAAAAGACAGGTAGAATAGATATAGGGCGATAATTTGAGAATTCGTTACGGTTGCCTTTTTTGAATGTTACAGTAACTCTAGCACGTTACATGCTGCGCGGAAATATCCCGGTTAAGAAGCAGGTGTTATATATGTGTGCTAAACGGTTAGAAATGTTATCGATTACATGTTTGACTGGCTTTATTTGTAAACCGAAAACATCTTCCGATTCGCTATTGCTTAATTTTGTAAAAACTGTTATAATTTCTTTTTCAACGGTTGGCTCCAAAACATTGTGTGTTGATTGTAGGGTTTCATGACAGATAAATGGATGTCATTCTTAGTGGATGCAAGGGCTACTGACAGAAAGTGATCATTGAAAGCATTAGCCAAATCTACTCCAGATAATTCACTGCCATCCTTGTAATTTCGTTGATAGGTTCTGGTGCGCGGCCTAGTAAAGTATTCAGGGCCCTGTTGATGAACTGAAAAGGTTGGTGTGGTATCGGTTTTTAGCAGCACGAAGTTCACTTGTAACATAATTTTTATATTTTTTGAATATCTTTATTGCGTCAGGGCACCTACTTTTGATAAATATGTTGTAGAGTTTGTCCCTTGTCCTGATAAGCTTAGGAATTTCATGAGTCACCCAGGGTTTCCGTGCTTTCTTAGATGGTGTATACGTTTTACGTGGGAAAGAAGCTTTGTAAGCGTCGGTAAATTTCGTCATAAAAATGTCATAAGCTACTTCAGGGTTTTCTTCACGAAAAAGATCGTTCCAAGTTATATCTGCTACACGTTGTCGAAACAAAGATAAGGAATCAAGGTTGATACGTCGGTATGTTGAATGGTGCAAATTTTGAGTTGCCTTAACAGTTTGTTGAATTGATATAAAAATTGGTAAGTGGTCACTAATCGCGTATGCAATTACACCGCCTATCACACTACGGACATCGAAATTTGTAATAAAAAGATCGAGAAGTGTCTCGGAAATTTGAGTAATTCTAGTGGGCGAGGCTATTGCGTTATGGCACAAATCAGGGTTTAGAATGGTCACAAGCTCATTCCGTGGGTTATTCTCACTTAGGAGGTTAATGTTGAGATCACCACCTAAAATTACCTGGTAATGGTGAGAGTTAACAAACTCAAGAAAAGAGTCTAAAAAGCAAATTAAATTAGAATCATCGCCACCTGGCGGACGGCAACAGGTAGAGATAATATTCGAACCAGATTTTACAGTAACTATTTCATAACCAGGTGTAACAGAGGAATAGTCAGGCAACAGTTCACACTGAATTTCATTGGATATCATCATAAACACCACCTCCTCGTTTACCAACGCTGTTCATGTAGTAAGATTTGTACTGAGGAATGGTGAAAACGTCACTAGTAGATTCGAACCATGTTTCAGTAAACATTGCGACATCAAAGATCATATCTACCTCGTGAAAAAAGCTTTCAATAATATTGCATTTATTTCTACCAGACTGTATGTTAGCATTGACGCAGCTCAGACGCGGCATAGGCTGATTCGTGATATAACGCTTCACATCTAGTATATCTTTTGGTTCTTTATGACAGGGGAACATGAGGAACAAGAAATAAAAAAACGTAGCGAGGCATGATCATACTACGCGCGCAAATGGCCATGTGACCAGTTATTTTCAGTGGCGGTAGGCACATTTTCGTACTTATAAATGTTATCAGGCGTGCATCTTCAGCCGCGACAGTTCTAGAACTCTTTAATGTAAAACCAAAAAGGCTTTTACCATGCCGGTCACTATTGGCGATGGGGGACAATTTTTAATCACGAGGCAGATTATCATTTCCCAGGGACAAAGGGGCAGGTTCTATTCTAATAATACCGCAAAGAAACGCAAAACCGGAGTACTCTGTTGAACGAAACCAACCACGTATTTTTTTGTGCTGTGACGTAAGGTTGCGATGTAGCACCAAAGTCATTACAAGCGTTCGCCGGTTACTAAGTATTTTTTCAAGGTCATGCTCATGACGTATAGTTAGTGTAGCAGAGTTGTCCGATTTCTTTGCATGTATTTTTCCACTGCGGATCCAGACGTATTTCAAGCCACTTGCCTTCTTCTTAGCTACAGTCATTCCGAGAAGTTGTTTGAGGATGGGACAAAGGTGACCATTTACGAATACTGGCAAGCTTGAAGATTTCCCCAAGTCTTTATTGCTTAATCGCATTTTTCGTGCCTTCTCGATGAGGTCATCCCTCTTTGGACGTCTTGCAAACTGTACCACAATAGGATTGGGTTTCACTTTGGAGGGAACCCGATATTAACTGCTCTACCCGACTAATTATTAATGGTCACGTATTGAAGTCCGTGCCTATACATTAGTCAGTAAAGCAATGTTGCCCGCTGTCGCAATTACTTTTTGAGCTCTATTTAGAGCCTTTATTTATTTATTTATTTATTTATTTATTTATTTATTTATTTATTTATTTATTTATTTATTTATACTATTAGCCCGTGAGGGCCTATACAGGGTGGAAAAAACAACAACGCTGGGATATGCAGCTGACAAAACAAGTAACACTTCAAAACAGGCACTTCGAAATCACATACATTGAAGAAAAAAAGCACACATCGACATTTGGAAACACACAGTTCTTCATGCGCGAAACACTGATCGACAATACTCATAATAATGTCAAATATAGTAACGCCCGCTACGCGGAGACAGTGCTGCCAACGTGCAAGACTACGAAAAAAAGAAAACACTTCAAGGTACTCATCGATAGTCACCCGTTTAAGTGTACATTTACAGTACCCCTATGCACAGACCTTACCTAATTTTCAAGATTTACAGACAGGAAAGAAAAAAAACTCGAGGCTCACACTTACACTACGAAGGAAAGTACGGTGAAATTCCGTCCGTTCTGGGGGGCAGAGGGCTGGAAAGTGAACTTTAAAACTGTTGAGTTTTGATTGAGAAATAGTTAAACACAGATTTTTCGAATTGATTTAGGGTTCCTGCATTTACGATTTCTTGCGGCAAAAGGTTCTATTCTTCAATTGTTTTAGGAAGGAAAGAGTATTTGTAAGCATTTATACGTGTCATTATTGGCATAAATTGACCTTGATGACTACTTCTTACTATTCGCGAGGACCGCGGCTTTATGTAAAGCTCTGAGCGAAAATTAAAGTCCTTATGGTGCATTAGATAAGGAAACTTTAGTCGTGTCACTCTACGTCGCTGCGAAAGAGGAGGGAGTTTGAGCTTGCGCAACATTTCGGAAACAGATTCTTATGATCGATGTCAGACATACTGAGCCTTGCTCCTCTTCTTTGTATCCTTTCCAGCTGATCAACTTGGTATTTTTGTGAAGGGTCCCACACTATACTGCCGCACTCTAACACAGGCCGTACAAGGGATGTATACGCCGTTAACTTAGCTTTCATGGAGGCTAGTCTCAGTTTCCTCCTTAAAAACCACAATTTTCTTTCTGCGGAAGAGCAGACATTACTTATGTGCAACTTCCAATTTAAATCGTCGGCTATTGTGACTCCTACATATTTGAAGTGGGTAACTCGCTTTAAACGTTTTCCATTGATCTCATAATCAAAGAAAAGGGTATTCTTAGTTTCATTTGTTATTCTTGCGAAAACTTTTATCGAGGTTAATTTTCATTTTCCATTTCGCGCACCAATCGTGAATTCCTTCCAACGCTGTGTTTAATGTGACCTTGTCATTCTGACTTGATATTTTGGAATACATTAAACAGTCATCCGCGAGTGTTATGTCGGAGTGTTCGCCAATGCAGTAGCATTCGGGGTTTTCATATGCTCGGTACCGAACTCCAACTGGTGTATGCTGATGATTTGGCCTTTTTCTGTAGCGATAAACCAAGTATCACTACAGTTATTTCTGTGATAAACGAATTCGGATTAGTTTCTCGTGCTAAAGTCAACCTTTTGAAGAGCTCTGGACTTTGGTTTCGCTCATTGGCAACAACACCAGCCGAGTATGCCGGCATCCAATGGTTCTACGTACCACGTAAATATCTAGGCGTTTCGCTAGACTCCTACTGACGAAGCGCCCGCTATTAGAGTTTTAGTTTGGCGTTTTTACACTCCGCTCCGCTTCGGGACGCAACACTAAGCTGCAGCGGAGCGGCGAGCGATTTTCTCGTTTAAGTTACGCGTAATGCGCAGCTGACCAGGCCTTTTGGACTAGCAGCGCCGTCTGGCCAATTTTGGCGTAATGAAACAAAACCGAAAACCATTTCGCCACTTTAAGAAAGTAAAACCAGTACGTATAGCTTATTTGTTTATTAAGTATGGACACGTGCAATCGTATTGCATTACTTGTCAATTACAATGAGTGAAAATTAATTTTCAACTTGCTGATATCCACGCAATTGCCAACAAAGTTGCGTTCCAGATCCATTCCAATCCTTTTCGACGGCAACGATCCAACGCGGCGTTTTATTACAGTGAACTAGAATAGTTCTGTGTTATTTTTAAATGGGTTCGCAGTCGCCACTTCTCACAGCAAGCACAAGCCCTCGTCGATGCAGAACCGCTTTCGCGGTTTGCGCGTCACAAAAGAGCCTCAAGGCGTGGCGCTCGTCGCCGGCATGGCAGCCATCTTAGAATAAGCGAAGTCGTCGCACGCGCGTGAGAGGGCACCCGCATCGCCCAGCCGCGCTAGCGGAGAGGGCCGCGACGCTCCGCTCAGGCTGCGTTTTAGCGGACCGTGTTTCTCGCTCCCCTAGCCCGCTTAGCCACCAAGCGGAGAGCGCATGTGCAATCGCACTCCCGCTCCGCTTAGCTGCTGAGTGGAGCGTAAAGACGCCAAACTAAAACTCTCTATTGAGAGGGGGATGGGCGCACTCAGGCCCTTCGTAGTTATTCTGAGGCTTTAGTTCCGCATAGCCTATCGATCTTGGAAGGGCCCAGGCGTGTCACATGTTCTTGGCATCCAAATTGGTCTATGTTCGGTGTGTATCATGTTAATCTCTACAAGGACCTACTTTGCATGCTTTTCCCACCACCACTGTTTAGAACTATTCATTCTAACCTGGTTGGACCGGATGTTCTCTTACGTGTCCGTAAATTACCGCTTTCTCCCTCATAAAAACGTTATTTTCAAACTGCATAGCGACACTTTGTCTGTTAAGTCGTGGCTGCACAACCGGAGCATTTTTCTGTCTCCTGCGAACTGTCGCTTGCGCGATTTGCAGGAAACTATTGAGCACTGCATCATAAATTGTAAAGATGCCCTACTATTTTGGGATATCCTCCAGAAAACTCTTAAGAAAAACTATGAATTGACTCCGCATGGTATACGGTATCTGGGATCAACCGCAGAGGGTGATAGGCCATATGACAGCTTTTCTAATCGCTCTGCATAGAACCGCGGATGCCGGATAAGCACGCTGAGCCTATGGTTTCAACCAGAGCACACGTCTTCCTTACGATCACTAATCTTAAAGACATCTATACCCAAAACGATTCTCGCCCTGATTGCTATCACCTCCGTATTAGCTGCTCAATGTGGCCCCCGTTTTAACCTAAGTGTACATAATTGTTCATTGTGCTTATTATGTGTTTCAGCTTGTAATCAACCCATTTGTATACGTACGTAATCATCTCATTTGTATTTGTACATACTTGCAAATATGTGTTGTAGATATCGTTTCCTACATTGACATGTAGTGCAATAAATACCACGTGGAAAACTGTGGGCGCAGCTTAGTCGAAACGACGGCGGGCTTTCGCTTTTCTTCTCTGTAGAGGCTCAGGTTTGTTCCCTGGCGATGCCAGCAGTTTCTTTAAGTAGCCAGGTGTGTAGCCAGAAGGCAAGGATGGCCTGGGATGCTTGTTTGTGCAGCCAGTAGAGGCCTGGGCGTTTTCACCTGACGCGGACACGAACATATACTTGGCTTGTTGGAGGTATACTGCTTCGCGGTAAAAAAAATAAGGGGCTCAATTCATTCAATGCAGCAACCATAGTGGTATGGTTTTAGCCCCACAACTTACCCCACCTCTGGATGAAGCGGCCGCCGGTTGGATGATGCTTGTGTCTCATTGGATAATACTTGGTAGGTCAATTCACCGACGCGGCGGATTTATTTTTGAGGGACCATAGTTGCGTTTCAAGAGGTTTTCGCTGTCAATACCCATACTTTTTCACCAGACTCAGGCAATCAGTCGCTGCAGTGATCCACCAATTTCTCGGCGCTCTCCGAGAAAAATGGGCCAAGTAAGGCCATTCCAATTTGTTGGTACGGCACCATTGGCGGTGGAATGGGGTGCAGAAAGCCGGCATGTCATAAGTGTGGTATCTTCCGTACGTGACACTCGTTGCAAGTCTTAGTGTTCCAGCATATAGTCCTCGCGAGTCACGGCCAGTAGTACCTTTCACGTACTCTTGAAAGTGTGCAAGTCGAGGTGTCCAGATCTGTGCTCAATATGACAGGCTTCAATAATTTCTCTGCACTGTCATCGGGCGCAACAAGCAGCCATAATCGTCCACGGCTTTGACGTTTTTCTTGCATAAGATGCTTTATCGAATGCTCAGTGAGCATTCCGCAAGGACTACGTTTGACGCCAATGAAAATGCGAATTAAATCCGCGGGAAGGGTGACCACGCTTTCTTTTCATCCAAGTATTCCATCACGCACCGATGTTCTGGGTGAGGTCGCTGTCGCACTGCCATGTCCGTTGCGTTCATTGCTCCGAGGTAGCTGTCCTTGTCATCATTCTTGTCCACCGGCGCTAATTCATCATGTGCGCATGACAGGCCGGCTGTGCGCCTGAGTTTTCGACCTGACTTCTACGTCACTGTAATGTCAAATTCTTGCAATCGGAGGCTTGATCTAGCGAGTCGCCAAGCAGGGTATTTCGAGTTCGCCAGCCAGCCCAGTGAATAATGGTTGTTGAGAACTCGTAATGTGCGTCTGTACAAATATCGGCGGAACTTTGTCACCGCCCACAACACCGCGAGGCACTTTTTTTTCCGTGGCCGAATAGTTGGTTTAAGCCCGTGAGAGCGTTCGTCTCGCATACGCAATGCCTTGCACAGCCCAATATTATTTCTGAATGAGGACCGCTCCAAGGCCTGTGTTAATAGCGTCGGTGTGCATTTCTTTTTCGGCGTCGTGATCAAAACGCCCTCGTAATGGAGTGTAGGGCCTGTTTGAGTTCATAAAACGCTGTTTGCTGTGCTCCCTTCCACTCAAAGGCGACGCTTTCTTTTGCCAGGTGGTTAAGTGGGGCCGCTACAGGGTAGAAGTTCCGAATGAAACGCCTGGACTAGGCACACAAATTGAGGAATTGCCTTATGGTGTTCTTGTCGGTCGCAGTTGGAAAGGCAGCGAGAGCCGCTGTCTTCTGCAGGTCATGGCGGGTCGAATCCCTTCAATGCAAATGATGCGCCCGCGGAACTTCAACTCGTGGGTGAAGAACAGAAGGCTTCGGGGGTGAAGAACAGAAATCACTGCACTACACATTCTTATGTAGCATTAGAAAAACAATCCAGATAAATTATATACAGGCATTCAGTGCAACCGTCGGGGTTTCACAGTGCATGGCATTCAATACAAACAACTCTAAATTGTAAGAAAAAAAAGATGATTTTACACATCTTTGGTAAACATAGTGTCACGGGACCAGTGGACAATGCCCCATGGCGGCATAGCTCGGCATCGAAGACGACGATGAAGAGGGCGCGTGCAGACTCAGCGGACTCGGCCATGGCCGCTTGTAAATACTGTAAATAGATCGTTCTACCCCATTACATCGTTCGTCTCATCTATGTCCTGCCGCCGCGTAACATTTTGGTAGAGGTGCGGGGTACAGTCCCATCCCGGCCCCGAGCTTCACCTCGCCACGACTCATGAAGCGGTGCACCCTGGCTCTTGGAAAGCGTCGGCCCACCCCAGCCCCGGTGAGCCATGGACGCGACCATTACCCACCCCCGTGTCCCCTGCCCATGCCCCGCCGAGACCAGACGAACTGACCCGCTGAGACCAGACGTAGAGCCGACAACGTTCCCCCTCCCAGATTTCCGGCGCTTCTCCGAGGGTTTTGGATGCTGCCTCGTGGGGTCGGCGGTGGTCACAGCTGTTCCGGGGCCGGTGCTTATCACGACCATCACCATCATATGCGGCGGCCAGAACTTCACTGTATATACTCATCCCATCTCGCTCTCACCGCATCTATCGACGTCAAACTTTCCGGCTGTGCGTCGACATCATCGAACTCGCACTGGTTGCTACCGACGAATTCTCCGCGACGGGAAAAGCCTTGCCCCGAAGAAAAATTGAGATACTGGTGCAACAGCTTGTGGATCAAGAGCTACCTGGAGCTACCCGGTTGAGAGGCTCCAATAACAAAGCGGAGCGTCGTACAGGCACATCCAACCACACAGCCCCCGTCTTCTGCAATTGCGCTCTGCCTATCAGCAACCGCGTGCACTACTGCGGCTGGCACTCGAGCGCTGCTAAGACAAGGTCGAACTGCCGACTCGGACCCTCGCAGGCAAAAAAAAATCAACGGCACCGCCTTCGATTCGTATCCCTATGGCCTCGACCGGGACGGTCGTCTTTGCCCGGGGGGGTAGTTTCACGGGACCAGTGAACAATGCCCCATGGCGGCATAGCTCGGCATCGAAGACGACGATGAAGAGGGCGCGTGCAGACTCAGCGGACTCGGCCATGGCCGCTTGTAAATACTGTAAATGGATCGTTCTACCCCATTACATCGTTCGTCTCATCTATGTCCTGCCGCCGCGTAACAATATCTATGGTGCTTTACGTTTTTATGGTAGTAAACAAATATACACATGACGAACCAGCGCGCTTCGAAAGCCGTTTTACATCCCCTGTCAGTCTTACAGCAGTAACTGAAAATACCACCCGCTGCAGTGGCTCAGTTATGCTGCTGAGCCCAAGGACGCGGGTTTGATCCCGTTCGCGATCTCTGCTTTTCATATGGGGGAGAAAAAAAGACGATTGCATGTCGAGATTTTGTCGCGCGTTAAAGATGCCCAGGTGCTCAAAAGTAATCCAGAGCCCTCGTGGCCCAGGTGCACAGCCACGGCTCGTTAAACTCCTATAGTTTCAATTTTGAACTGAAATAATAAAAAGGCCGCGTTAAACTCCCATATTTTGAACTGAAATAATAAAAAGGCCCTATATCTCCGTCCGTTGCTTTAAATGTCATCGAAAGACAGTAGTCTTCTGCAATCCGTGCCTGTAAAACCCCCTTGTCTCCCCCACCCCAACCCTGGTCTCTTCCGCTCCCCTTCCACCAGCATAGATGCAGTCGAAGTTCGCTCAATTCGATCCGACTCTCCTACGTTCGCTCCATCTGCTCAGAGCTTTTTTTCTATGGCTCTTTGTTGCGAATTAACAGCCCGACAAAAAGCAACACACAGCGCCTCAAGAAAGCAAGCAGTGCTTGCTCCAAAGTAGCGGATAGGGAGCATCGCACTGCTAGGGGGAAAATAAACTCGACCCGCCATCGGGGAAAGAGTTGTCAATCACGAAGCACAGGAATTTGAAAGGCAGGTGAACTAAAAATTTAACCTTTTCCTGTAGCCCCATGACGGCACCTGATTGCAGTGGCAGACTTTCCTGTAGTGAAATTTGTTAGAAACGACTTCATGCCTTAGAGAGTATGTTCCAAGCCACCGACAGAACTGGTAACGCCACAGTCACGTGATGTTCCGTCCAGGATTACTGTCAGCAAGAATACTTGTGGTGACGTCCCCCTTTCCTTAGGGAATGCGCGGCGCAACAGCGCCATGATGCGCCCTGCAAGACGTTTCGCAGGGTTACTCTTTTAACGGGACAGCACTATACTTTTTTCTGCTCCTTAAGAGTGCAATGAATAAATCGACAGGCATGTATCCCAATATAGAGATACCTGTTTGTGTCGCCTCGGTACAACTATTCACAACTATCTGAATACTGGCGCCACCATTTGTAAACTATACCACCATGAAAATAAGGAAAGTTTAGACGAGACTGTGGCCACCTCTTTCGTGCAACCGGTAACGCCATCTTAGGAGTGTTCACTTGTTCTTGTATTCTGAGCCCATTCTGCCTTTGGTTCTCCTTGATTCGCTTCTCACTTCGTCTTCTCCAACTGTGCCTGTGAACCTGTGGAAGCAATTTTGGAGCTTCGGAAGCAACGAAAATCGATCGCTTGGATTGTTTTAGCTTGTGCAGCAAAACGACATACTGCCGCACTAGCGACTCCGCAGCTGCGAATTCGCTTGTAAATTCGCACAATATAGAGCGAACTTATGGCACCCTACTAGCATTTACACTTAAGGTAATAGATCTATTTTATCCACATGTGTGGTTCCAGAAAATGAATACTCATCCGCCCACTTTCATTCCAATACCATAATATTTCGATGCGTAGACAAATAAGTGGCTCGATTATCATTGTAACGATCGTTCTTCTGCAGCTCCGCTAGACATCTTGTACCTCATGACATCGCTTAGCTTTGAGGCTCACTTCATTCGACTGGTACAGTATATATGTCCAAATCCGAATAACGTTTTTTGTAGTGGCTCAGAAAAATCAGCCCGTATTTAGAAAGAACCCCGTACAAATATTTTTCGGGGTGGGCTGAGAGCAACACATGTGAAGTTCTCACTGTGTTCCCTCCTCGCCCTTGTCTTACTTTACCATCGAGCCCCGCTTGGGCGAACTACATTATGCAAGCGGCCAGCACGAACGTTGTGCCATACATGTATTGGCATGGAGTGTTCTGCGAAGGCCGCATTACCTTGGGTACACAAGCGGCTGCCATACAAAAGCTTCACCTTATCATAATTATTTTATTTTATGAGCAATAATATGGATTACGATCAAAACTGCGTAGGGTATGTTATAACAACCAAGCGAATGACATTTGCTTTAAATGTTAATATATTTCAGCGCTACACGACCAAACCTAAGGACGTATGAGGTGAATGATATTTAGCAGCGAACAGAGGTACGGGAGCTCATTCAGCGGCGAATTCAGTGGCCTCGACAGCAGTAGCGCAACAACAGTATAGAAAGTTCACTAGTAAACTAAAAAATACGGTTTCTAAAAACTGTCAGCAAACATAATTCCCCTTCATATTGTTTTTAAAATAAAGAACGGCAAACAAGTACTAGGTAAAGAGAAAATCACGTCCACAATGTGCGCTGTACCCTAACACAGATTTTTCGCGGACTTGTGTCGGTTTGTGATGTCTACTGTCACCTAAACTAGTGATTATTCTAATTTTATTTAAAAACATTCCTTTGTTATTTTTTCAAGAAATAGTTTGTATGAAAACAGTTTATATCGAGACATTTAATTTGATCTCTCCCAAGCCCCAGTGGTGTAACACTCACATTTAACCCAACCTATGACTCACGTGACTATGTCATGAGTATAACTAGGAAACAATTTTTAATTTGTCCAACGTGATTTTCCTCAATGAAACATTTTTTGATACCCCACAATCCCTCGTGGCACCACTTTCACTTTTAACCGAATCCATGACTCACGTGACTATGTCATGACTATAACCAGGAAGTGATTTTTAGTTTATCCCGCGTGATTCCCCTCACCGAGATTTTTAATTTGATACCTCATAAGCCTAGTCGCACCACTTTGTTTTTTAACCCAATTCGTGACTCACGTAAGTATCTCATCACTATAACCAGGAAACAATTTTTAATTTCTTCTACGTTATTCCGCTAATCGATACCTCTAATTTGATACCCCACAAGCCCTAGTGGCACCACTTTAACTTTTAACCCAATCTATGACTTATATGACTATCTCATAACGATGACAAGGACGCAATTTTTAATTTCTGCCACCTGATTCCCCTCATTGAGACCTTTAATTTGATACATAACAAGCCCTAGTGGCACCAGTTTGACTTTTAATAGAATTCATGACTCACGTGACTATCTTGACTATGACCAGGAAACGATTTTTAATTTATCCCACGTGATTCCACTCATTGAGATGTTTAATTTGATACCTCATAAGCCCTAGGGCTTATGACTTTTAATCGAATCCATGACTCACGTGACTATCTTTACTATAACCAGGAAACGATTTTTAATTTATCCCACGTGATTCCCCTCATCGAGATGTTTAGTTTCATACCTCATAAGCCCTATTGCCACCATGTTGACTTTGAACCGAATTCATGAATCACGTGACTATCTCATGACAAGAACTAGTAAGTAATTTTTAATTTGTCCAACGTGATTCCCTTCATCGAGACCTTTATTTTGATGCCCGACAAGCCCTAGTGGCATCACTTTGACTTTTAACCAAATCCACGACTCACGTGACTATCTCATGACTATAACCAGGAAATGATTTTGAATTTATCCCACGTGATTCTCTTCATCGAGATTTTTAAATTGATACAACACAAGCCCTGTGGCGCTACTTTGACTTTTATCCGAATCCATGACTCACGTGACTATCTCGTGACTATAACAGGGAAGCAATTTTTAATTTGGCACACTTGATTCCCCTAATTGAGACCTTTAATTTGATTCATCAGAAGCCCTAGTGGCATAATTTTCACTTTTAACCGAATCCATGACTCACGAGACTATCTCATGACTATAACCAGGAACCAATTTTTAATTTGTCCCACGTGATTCCCCTAATCGAGACATTTCATTTCATTCATCACAAGCCCTAGTGGCACCAATTTGACTTTTAACCTAATCTACGACTCACGTGACTATCTCATGACTATAACCAAAAAGCAATTTTTAATTTGTCCCACGTGATTCCCCTAATCGAAATCTTTAATCTGATACATCACAAGCCCCAGCGGCACCACTTTGACTTTTAACCCAATCTATGACTCACGTGACTATCTCATTACTATAACCAGGAAGCAATTTTTAATTTGTCCCACGTGATTCCCCTAATCGATACCTTTAATTTGATTTATCAAAGCCTTAGTGGCACCACTTTGACATTTAACCCAAACTCATTACTCACGTGACTATCTCATGACTATAACCAGGAAGCAATTTTTAATTTGTCTCCCATGATTCCCCTCATCGAGACCTTCAATTTGATACCTCACAAGCCCTAGTGCCAATTATTTGACTTTTAACCCAATCAATGAATAATGAATGTATAATAATTAACATGAATTAGGTAATTATAAAATGAACAAGCGTCGCCCACACCGAATTTCTGACAAAAAATGTGTGTGTCATATGACTAACATTGTTAGGGAAACGAGCAGTTGCCCTTTTAAACGACACGGAAACACGCGTGCTTCACATTCACACGACCGGGCAAGTCCATACCATTTTCGCGATTTTCTTCCGCGCATGGCGCTGTTTAACGGCGCCAGCAGCGCCACCTGTCCCACGTTCGCGCCCCAGTTCAACCCACGCCTTCCGATTAAATCTCGGGTGACTTATTAATTCGCCTATCGCGGTGACTGTGTTCTCCGTCCCTTTCTGGGTTTTTATATTCGGAGCGCCTAGAGTGCCTTCCGAAGGCATTCCTGTTTAGCGTTCCAGGAATGGCTAGAGTACCATTCGACAACATTCGAATATTTAAGGGGCCCTGAAAAGCAGTTTAAGCCCACTAAATGAACTAGCTCAATCATTAGGCTGTGTGGTCGACGTCATCTGTGCCAAGTACAAATTTTCTACGTGCAACGGACAGCTCACAATTTCGTTGTAAAGTTATTTGCCGCTTTCCAACCCTTTCCTGTCTACTTTTGGGCTCCGCTATCTTTCCAGCGTGTACGTCATCGATTCCCCCATGTGCCTCACATAGCAGAAATGTTGCTATTGGACGGCTTTTTCTCGCACTTATGGCTACGTATGCTCAGTGTCGACGGCTCACGGCGGCACTTTTGGGTGATTAGAGCTGCATGCAGCGCGCTCAACGCTATTGTGTTTTCGTCCATATTTTTCATTTCTACTCTATAACCACGCTTTTCATTTACCACGGTGGCATACCCGACGAAGACACGACGGCGACGCCGACTTACAAGTTCGCCGAGCGCCAATTGTCGTATGACGACGGCGGCGACACGAACACGTCGGCCTATCGGAAGTCCGCATGGGGTGAGTGGCTCGCTGAACGGAGACGCCGACAATACCGATCGTCCGAACGGTAGTCCGGAAGTGATCGAGAAGCGAAAACTGCATGGACCCCGACGACATTCGTGCTGCAATGAATACGTATCTATTCTGTTAGTTTCTAGGGTGTAATAAACATAGTAAGGTCCACGAAGCTCACGCAACCCATGCTATAGCGCTTATGTAATCCGTATTTCGACTTGAGACGCTTCGGCCGTTCGCTTTGGCAGCAATTCGTTTCCCGGAGTTGGAAACTGCATATTCGCGTGCTACCAAAAAAGCTTGCAGAAATTATAAGCTAAGAGCAGAATAGGAGCTACGGAAGGTTTATTAAGTAATAAGGAAGTATTATGGACCAACGTTTTTAGTGGAAAGCGTAACACAAATGAGCGGCGAGCGCTATTCCCGCAGGGTGAAATCGCACTCGCAGCCAAAAAAGTGCAACGCCTCGCGTTTGCTCTTTCAATGTGGTGGGCTCGAATGCCGGCATGTTGTGCTTTTTTTACTGCCTTCTAAAGGGCATGGTTTCCGAATCGTGTTCGCGAATCCAAAACAAAACCTCTTGTTTGAACTTCGGAGCTGCCCTGTCAAACGTCAATGCATCGTTTAATTCATAGGCACGATTTGTTCCAAAGCGTTCCTGCGGCGCAATATATCGCGGCAGACGACGCGCGCCTCCGGATATTCTTGCTGACGCCAACATGAAGGGAGGCATCATGGGCAGCCTCGCTCGCGCGGTGCGATGAGGTGGACGAAACGAGGGGGAATCGCGAGGCGGGCGAAAATGCGATGTTTTTATTTGAAATAACTCCACTAACACTCACCGCTTAAAGAAAATGTTTGAAAGAGGTGACTACTAGGGCATTGATTACTAGGACATTGATTAACCTGAAAATATGCCACCCATGTATTGGTAAGACCTGTTTCCGGGCCCCTTTAAGAATGGACTCATGCAGGCCCCAGCGCTTGCCGTTGTGGTGTAGAGTTTCCGTCTTCGCTTCCTCTTGCTGAAGTCGGTGGTTTGATTCCGGCTCGCGGTGCCTTTATTGTGTTACGTTAGGCATACAATAGTTTTTGGTGTTTGAAATGATTTTTGTCACTTCGTTTTGTAATGTTAGGCTAGTTTCCGTTACGTTTCCCTAATGGAGGCAAAGTAGTGTGAAACGCGGCATCTTTTAATTGAAATACCCATGGACGTCGCTTTAGTTGAGTGCTTATAGTAGCGTCGGGCCGCACTCTAGACACAGCCTTTTATATTTAGCACAACTATCTCTGACATTAGAGTGTGCAAAGCAGCGCCACTCTGACAACACGGGGAGAAGGTGACATTCTTTGTAACCCTCATAATTTGACTCGCACGTCTACAGCCTGTCATGGGCAGTTGACTGACGGGAAACCCTGTTATGATACCGTTCGCCATCAAGGCCGCCAGGCTGCCAGATCCGAGGCCCTCGCTATGCTTTAGCGGAATAATATGGTTAGGAATGAGTGACTCGTTGAGGAAATACAGAAGGAAAGGCCGGCTGTCTTAACGGTAAGGAAGGCAAAGGGGAAGTGTTAAATATTTTTTACTGCGATTGTTGAAGTTAATATGGTTAAGAATGACGGACTCTCTCCAGGTCTTTCGGAGTGGATCCGAACCCACGCCTTCAGATTAGATTTCGGTCACCTTCCCATTCGTATATCAGGGCGACTGTGTTCTCCGTTGTTTTACAAATGCCTCCGTTATTTTAATTTACATTGTGAATGACTAGGGCGTGTAGAACACGTTTGAATGTTCTTGGAATAACGCTCGCGTCTTCGTCTAAGTAATCAATTACCTGCTAAAGTTCACGGTCGCGCCTCTGACGGGTGGCCACGTCTCCAATGCTAACGGGTCCTAAAAGGGTGTCGTCGTCGTCGTCGGTAGCTGTCTGCACAATTTCAATGGGCCTGGGAGAGGCAGTCAGCGTCACTATGCTTGCGTCCAGAGTTGCACGCTACAGTGACTTCGAACCCCTGTAGTCTACCACTCCACCTCGCCAGGCGGCCAGAGGGATCCTTCAGGTTGGCAAGCTAGCAGAAAGCGTAATAATCAGTGACCACGCAGTGACCATGCGGACAAGTGCTTGCCCGTACCCACTGCGCATGCGAGAAGTCTGCGGGCAGTGGCCGGCCTAAAAAGGTGGATGCATCGCCTGCTCGGCACCAGTTTGGCAGTGGCGCAAAGCCTGCGGCTTATATACTATTATACTATACAGTTATATACTATATACAGTGGCGCAAAGCCTGCGGCTTATATATGTATTGGCATGGAGTGTTCTGCGAAGGCCGCATTACCTTGGGTACACAAGCGGCTGCCATACAAAAGCTTCACCTTATCATAATTATTTTATTTTATGAGCAATAATATGGATTACGATCAAAACTGCGTAGGGTATGTTATAACAACCAAGCGAATGACATTTGCTTTAAATGTTAATATATTTCAGCGCTACACGACCAAACCTAAGGACGTATGAGGTGAATGATATTTAGCAGCGAACAGAGGTACGGGAGCTCATTCAGCGGCGAATTCAGTGGCCTCGACAGCAGTAGCGCAACAACAGTATAGAAAGTTCACTAGTAAACTAAAAAATACGGTTTCTAAAAACTGTCAGCAAACATAATTCCCCTTCATATTGTTTTTAAAATAAAGAACGGCAAACAAGTACTAGGTAAAGAGAAAATCACGTCCACAATGTGCGCTGTACCCTAACACAGATTTTTCGCGGACTTGTGTCGGTTTGTGATGTCTACTGTCACCTAAACTAGTGATTATTCTAATTTTATTTAAAAACATTCCTTTGTTATTTTTTCAAGAAATAGTTTGTATGAAAACAGTTTATATCGAGACATTTAATTTGATCTCTCCCAAGCCCCAGTGGTGTAACACTCACATTTAACCCAACCTATGACTCACGTGACTATGTCATGAGTATAACTAGGAAACAATTTTTAATTTGTCCAACGTGATTTTCCTCAATGAAACATTTTTTGATACCCCACAATCCCTCGTGGCACCACTTTCACTTTTAACCGAATCCATGACTCACGTGACTATGTCATGACTATAACCAGGAAGTGATTTTTAGTTTATCCCGCGTGATTCCCCTCACCGAGATTTTTAATTTGATACCTCATAAGCCTAGTCGCACCACTTTGTTTTTTAACCCAATTCGTGACTCACGTAAGTATCTCATCACTATAACCAGGAAACAATTTTTAATTTCTTCTACGTTATTCCGCTAATCGATACCTCTAATTTGATACCCCACAAGCCCTAGTGGCACCACTTTAACTTTTAACCCAATCTATGACTTATATGACTATCTCATAACGATGACAAGGACGCAATTTTTAATTTCTGCCACCTGATTCCCCTCATTGAGACCTTTAATTTGATACATAACAAGCCCTAGTGGCACCAGTTTGACTTTTAATAGAATTCATGACTCACGTGACTATCTTGACTATGACCAGGAAACGATTTTTAATTTATCCCACGTGATTCCACTCATTGAGATGTTTAATTTGATACCTCATAAGCCCTAGGGCTTATGACTTTTAATCGAATCCATGACTCACGTGACTATCTTTACTATAACCAGGAAACGATTTTTAATTTATCCCACGTGATTCCCCTCATCGAGATGTTTAGTTTCATACCTCATAAGCCCTATTGCCACCATGTTGACTTTGAACCGAATTCATGAATCACGTGACTATCTCATGACAAGAACTAGTAAGTAATTTTTAATTTGTCCAACGTGATTCCCTTCATCGAGACCTTTATTTTGATGCCCGACAAGCCCTAGTGGCATCACTTTGACTTTTAACCAAATCCACGACTCACGTGACTATCTCATGACTATAACCAGGAAATGATTTTGAATTTATCCCACGTGATTCTCTTCATCGAGATTTTTAAATTGATACAACACAAGCCCTGTGGCGCTACTTTGACTTTTATCCGAATCCATGACTCACGTGACTATCTCGTGACTATAACAGGGAAGCAATTTTTAATTTGGCACACTTGATTCCCCTAATTGAGACCTTTAATTTGATTCATCAGAAGCCCTAGTGGCATAATTTTCACTTTTAACCGAATCCATGACTCACGAGACTATCTCATGACTATAACCAGGAACCAATTTTTAATTTGTCCCACGTGATTCCCCTAATCGAGACATTTCATTTCATTCATCACAAGCCCTAGTGGCACCAATTTGACTTTTAACCTAATCTACGACTCACGTGACTATCTCATGACTATAACCAAAAAGCAATTTTTAATTTGTCCCACGTGATTCCCCTAATCGAAATCTTTAATCTGATACATCACAAGCCCCAGCGGCACCACTTTGACTTTTAACCCAATCTATGACTCACGTGACTATCTCATTACTATAACCAGGAAGCAATTTTTAATTTGTCCCACGTGATTCCCCTAATCGATACCTTTAATTTGATTTATCAAAGCCTTAGTGGCACCACTTTGACATTTAACCCAAACTCATTACTCACGTGACTATCTCATGACTATAACCAGGAAGCAATTTTTAATTTGTCTCCCATGATTCCCCTCATCGAGACCTTCAATTTGATACCTCACAAGCCCTAGTGCCAATTATTTGACTTTTAACCCAATCAATGAATAATGAATGTATAATAATTAACATGAATTAGGTAATTATAAAATGAACAAGCGTCGCCCACACCGAATTTCTGACAAAAAATGTGTGTGTCATATGACTAACATTGTTAGGGAAACGAGCAGTTGCCCTTTTAAACGACACGGAAACACGCGTGCTTCACATTCACACGACCGGGCAAGTCCATACCATTTTCGCGATTTTCTTCCGCGCATGGCGCTGTTTAACGGCGCCAGCAGCGCCACCTGTCCCACGTTCGCGCCCCAGTTCAACCCACGCCTTCCGATTAAATCTCGGGTGACTTATTAATTCGCCTATCGCGATGACTGTGTTCTCCGTCCCTTTCTGGGTTTTTATATTCGGAGCGCCTAGAGTGCCTTCCGAAGGCATTCCTGTTTAGCGTTCCAGGAATGGCTAGAGTACCATTCGACAACATTCGAATATTTAAGGGGCCCTGAAAAGCAGTTTAAGCCCACTAAATGAACTAGCTCAATCATTAGGCTGTGTGGTCGACGTCATCTGTGCCAAGTACAAATTTTCTACGTGCAACGGACAGCTCACAATTTCGTTGTAAAGTTATTTGCCGCTTTCCAACCCTTTCCTGTCTACTTTTGGGCTCCGCTATCTTTCCAGCGTGTACGTCATCGATTCCCCCATGTGCCTCACATAGCAGAAATGTTGCTATTGGACGGCTTTTTCTCGCACTTATGGCTACGTATGCTCAGTGTCGACGGCTCACGGCGGCACTTTTGGGTGATTAGAGCTGCATGCAGCGCG
The DNA here is from genome assembly GCF_048455015.1 of Haemaphysalis longicornis. Classification (NCBI taxonomy): domain Eukaryota; kingdom Metazoa; phylum Arthropoda; class Arachnida; order Ixodida; family Ixodidae; genus Haemaphysalis; species Haemaphysalis longicornis. Next base: position 219,994,839 of record NW_027526335.1, read on the forward strand.
CTCAACGCTATTGTGTTTTCGTCCATATTTTTCATTTCTACTCTATAACCACGCTTTTCATTTACCACGGTGGCATACCCGACGAAGACACGACGGCGACGCCGACTTACAAGTTCGCCGAGCGCCAATTGTCGTATGACGACGGCGGCGACACGAACACGTCGGCCTTTCGGAAGTCCGCATGGGGTGAGTGGCTCGCTGAACGGAGACGCCGACAATACCGATCGTCCGAACGGTAGTCCGGAAGTGATCGAGAAGCGAAAACTGCATGGACCCCGACGACATTCGTGCTGCAATGAATACGTATCTATTCTGTTAGTTTCTAGGGTGTAATAAACATAGTAAGGTCCACGAAGCTCACGCAACCCATGCTATAGCGCTTATGTAATCCGTATTTCGACTTGAGACGCTTCGGCCGTTCGCTTTGGCAGCAATTCGTTTCCCGGAGTTGGAAACTGCATATTCGCGTGCTACCAAAAAAGCTTGCAGAAATTATAAGCTAAGAGCAGAATAGGAGCTACGGAAGGTTTATTAAGTAATAAGGAAGTATTATGGACCAACGTTTTTAGTGGAAAGCGTAACACAAATGAGCGGCGAGCGCTATTCCCGCAGGGTGAAATCGCACTCGCAGCCAAAAAAGTGCAACGCCTCGCGTTTGCTCTTTCAATGTGGTGGGCTCGAATGCCGGCATGTTGTGCTTTTTTTACTGCCTTCTAAAGGGCATGGTTTCCGAATCGTGTTCGCGAATCCAAAACAAAACCTCTTGTTTGAACTTCGGAGCTGCCCTGTCAAACGTCAATGCATCGTTTAATTCATAGGCACGATTTGTTCCAAAGCGTTCCTGCGGCGCAATATATCGCGGCAGACGACGCGCGCCTCCGGATATTCTTGCTGACGCCAACATGAAGGGAGGCATCATGGGCAGCCTCGCTCGCGCGGTGCGATGAGGTGGACGAAACGAGGGGGAATCGCGAGGCGGGCGAAAATGCGATGTTTTTATTTGAAATAACTCCACTAACACTCACCGCTTAAAGAAAATGTTTGAAAGAGGTGACTACTAGGGCATTGATTACTAGGACATTGATTAACCTGAAAATATGCCACCCATGTATTGGTAAGACCTGTTTCCGGGCCCCTTTAAGAATGGACTCATGCAGGCCCCAGCGCTTGCCGTTGTGGTGTAGAGTTTCCGTCTTCGCTTCCTCTTGCTGAAGTCGGTGGTTTGATTCCGGCTCGCGGTGCCTTTATTGTGTTACGTTAGGCATACAATAGTTTTTGGTGTTTGAAATGATTTTTGTCACTTCGTTTTGTAATGTTAGGCTAGTTTCCGTTACGTTTCCCTAATGGAGGCAAAGTAGTGTGAAACGCGGCATCTTTTAATTGAAATACCCATGGACGTCGCTTTAGTTGAGTGCTTATAGTAGCGTCGGGCCGCACTCTAGACACAGCCTTTTATATTTAGCACAACTATCTCTGACATTAGAGTGTGCAAAGCAGCGCCACTCTGACAACACGGGGAGAAGGTGACATTCTTTGTAACCCTCATACTTTGACTCGCACGTCTACAGCCTGTCATGGGCAGTTGACTGACGGGAAACCCTGTTATGATACCGTTCGCCATCAAGGCCGCCAGGCTGCCAGATCCGAGGCCCTCGCTATGCTTTAGCGGAATAATATGGTTAGGAATGAGTGACTCGTTGAGGAAATACAGAAGGAAAGGCCGGCTGTCTTAACGGTAAGGAAGGCAAAGGGGAAGTGTTAAATATTTTTTACTGCGATTGCTGAAGTTAATATGGTTAAGAATGACGGACTCTCTCCAGGTCTTTCGGAGTGGATCCGAACCCACGCCTTCAGATTAGATTTCGGTCACCTTCCCATTCGTATATCAGGGCGACTGTGTTCTCCGTTGTTTTACAAATGCCTCCGTTATTTTAATTTACATTGTGAATGACTAGGGCGTGTAGAACACGTTTGAATGTTCTTGGAATAACGCTCGCGTCTTCGTCTAAGTAATCAATTACCTGCTAAAGTTCACGGTCGCGCCTCTGACGGGTGGCCACGTCTCCAATGCTAACGGGTCCTAAAAGGGTGTCGTCGTCGTCGTCGTCGGTAGCTGTCTGCACAATTTCAATGGGCCTGGGAGAGGCAGTCAGCGTCACTATGCTTGCGTCCAGAGTTGCACGCTACAGTGACTTCGAACCCCTGTAGTCTACCACTCCACCTCGCCAGGCGGCCAGAGGGATCCTTCAGGTTGGCAAGCTAGCAGAAAGCGTAATAATCAGTGACCACGCAGTGACCATGCGGACAAGTGCTTGCCCGTACCCACTGCGCATGCGAGAAGTCTGCGGGCAGTGGCCGGCCTAAAAAGGTGGATGCATCACCTGCTCGGCACCAGTTTGGCAGTGGCGCAAAGCCTGCGGCTTATATACTCTGCTTTTTTGCAAGTGAGCTAGTATACTCACGTGTTACACTAATACTGCCCTGCTGTGCACTGCTGCCAAACCTGCACTGCCACTTTCTGGCTTAATCATGACTAAAAATAAAATATCGCGAAAAATATTGATGACTTTATGCGTGAAATAAGAACAGAACTACGTAGCGTGAAATATAGTCTCAGGTTCTCCAGTGACACTTGTGACGAGACGGAGGCTATTGGCTCGGATGTTAAGGCTCCGCGTAAAGAAATTGGTAGCCTGATAACAAAATTGAACAAAAGCCTGAGGAACGAGAACAACCGCCTAGTGCAAAGTATCGAAGAACTTGAGCACTACGGTAGGCTTAAAAACCTTGAGATGAAGGGCGTGAAGACTGATGGTGTACCAGCTCAGGTTCTAAAGAAAATCGGCGAAGCTCTTCACGCACCCATTTCGGACTCAGACATTGACACGTGCCTTAGAATGCCAACGCGGAAAGCGGATGTGACGAACATTATTGTTCGTTTTGTGCGGCGTGATAAGCGGCATGCATTTCTTGCTAAGCCAAGGAAAGAGACGGTATCGAACGAATCGCTGGGTTACTCGGACCAAAGACCCGTCTACGTGAATTGGCACCTCACACCGGCAACCAAACTGTTGCTATGGGCGCACTTGCTCGAAAAAAGACGGTCGCGTGGAAGTTCGTTTGGACCAGCGGAGGCCCTTCGCACGCAAGGAGGAAAATGCAGATGTTACAGAGATTCTTGGCCATGCTGACCTCAAGAAAATGACGTAAAAGAAAACAATTTACGTAGACCAAGTTTTTTTCGGTTTTTGAAAAATGAAATCTAGTAAATGTCTCTACAATCCTCATGCATTTCGGGTCAAGTTTGGGACAATATGAATTAAATTGAGCGCAATACATTCCAATTTGCGCAGCATAAAAAATAAGGGTGAATGCCTCGACACACTGCTTGCGTCTCTAAAAACAGAATTTTATGCTCGCTTGTTTTCTGAGACTTGGCTGAAAATGCATGAGGATCACCATCATATAGAAAAATAGAAATGCAATGGTCTTATCATGTCACATGGCAAGGGGCTCTCTATGTATGTGAAGCATTGTTATGAACATACTGTACTGGATGAATTTTCTGTCATTGACCAGAACATTGAATCTCTTGCTGTGTCGCTTTCTAACATTGTTTTAGTTCTAGTATACAGGCCTCGTACCGGTAAAAAAATCGCACCTTCTGAATTTTTAGAGAAATGTTTCGGCCAGTTACTTTCTGGCAAACAACAGTTTGTTAATATGGGTGACATCAATATCAACCTCATGGTTGACAATCCTGATGCAACCAACTTCAATAGCCGTGTATTGTGTTATGGCTGCTCCCACCTTATTTCCCTTCCTACAAGAATAACCGTGAGTTCTGCCACCCTGACAGACATCTGCGTAACCAACATCTTGTTCAATAATGTTGAATCTGGTCGACTGTGCTCCGATTTAAGTGATCATTTACCAGTTCTTTGTTGCCTTACGGTCTCAAACAAATCTGTGCAGCACAGACTCATACACGTACCGAAATATTATAGAAATTAGACTCAACAAATTTAAAGCGTTGGATGATGAAATAAGGTGGGGTAGCATATACAGAATACCTGATGTGAATGAGGCCTATCACCAGTTTTTTAATAAGTTTAGTGCATACTACAATTAAGATTCATGGTGAAAAAGCAGCGCAAGGAGCACAGGGACAAAAAGAAGAGTAGAAGACGCATCATTGGGCTGCTTTTTCACAATGAATCTTAATCTGCATCAACTAGCCCAACTTGCCAGCATATTGCGATGTTGTGTTCGACCTCATAGAAAAAAATCCAACAAAAAAAGTTTTGAGCGAATTTCATAACTAGAGAATGGCTTTAGAGAGTCAAACATAACACAAGATGTTTCGTGATTTCCTTAAAACCCGTGATCCTAGCTTGTTTGCAGATTTCACGAAATACAGGAATAGGCTGAACAAGGACCTGAAGACAGCTCGAAATAATTACTATACCGTGTCGTTTTCAAACATTAAAAGTGATCCTAGGAAAATATGGATCGAAATTCGCAAATTAACTGCGAAAATTCATTCTCGTATTCCAGTTGAAATACAAACCCTTAGTGGTACACTAACTGGCTCCGTGTTCTCTGGAGCTATGAATGAGTATTTTCATTTTGAGGTAGTGTAGAAAATCATATACCCTCTTCAAATATCGACTCTTGTACTCTTATTGAACCCTTGGTAAATTCTATAACGTTTGCACCAACGAATCCCCAGGACATTGCTGTGATCATAACCACTATAAAAATCAGCGTGCCACCGGGAAATGATAAAATAAAAGCTATACCATTGAAATATGTTTCTGCATGCATATGCGAAGTATTGTGCTATATTTTCAACCTTTTGTTTGAAACAGGGACATTTCCAGATGACCTGCAAATAGTTTGGGTAACCCCAATACGTAGGGAGGAGAAAAAACTGAGTTTACCAACCATAGGCCAATTTCTGGGCTACCGCTTCTATCAAAATTGTTTTAATGTGCAATCAAGGTCAGGCTCGAAAAGTTTTTATTACATTTAAATTTTTACCTAACTCACAGTACGAATTTCGTAAGGGAAGAAGTACCGAACAAGCATTACTTACCATAAAAACAAAATTATAGAAAATATTGAAGACCGCAGATACAATCTCGGCCTGTTCTTGGACTTTCGCAAAGCCTTTGATTGCGTGCAGCACGATATTCTTCAAAAAAAGCTTGAGAAGTACGATGTCCGAGGTGCAGGCAGCGTACAGATAGTGACGTGATGTGATGTGTAGATATCCCAATTGATGTGTAGCTGTTTAAATAACCGAACGCAGTACGTACGTGTTAACGATAATCTTTTAGGTAATTTAATTATCACCCAATGTATTCAGCAAATAGCCCTTCTGAGCCACTTTTATTCATCCTATATATAAATGACATTTGTAAAATACCTGAATAACCTACCCTTGTCAGTATGGAGACGATGCCAATGCATTTTTTACTGCCACGTCTGCTACAGAACTCGAAATACAGGTAAACCGTTACTTAAACAAGCTAGCCATGTGGCTAGAAAATAACGAAATGAATCTAAACTTATAAAAATCTTACTTTACTATCTTTAGTCTGATTAACGTCAATATTAGGAAGATAGAAATGTTAGTTTCCGGAACACAAAATTACAAGTTTCACAAATCAATTTTTTTGGTGTTTGGATGAATGAAAACGTGTCATTGAATGTTAATCTATCAAAGTTCATTAGAATTAAGCAAGACTGTTGGGTCTTTGTACAGAATCGCAAACCTAGTGCCTCCTTGGTTGAAGTTGCAGTGTATTATGCCCTCTCCTATACCAAATTTCCGTACTGTTTATTGGTCTGGGCACTACAATAGATTCAAACTATCACAAGCTGTTACTCCTCCAAAAAAATGTTTGCCTGCAATAGAAGGCTAACTTGGCAAGCCGATTGATGCACCCACACAACGTCTATGTAAAAAATATAATATAAAATCCGAGCAAATATACTATTTTCGTTTACTCCAATACATACATCGAAACGGCTTAAATCCTTCCCTCCTTGAAACACAAAAAGCTGAATAATACCTGCGTACTCAAAAAAGATCGTACACAAAATTCGCCCAAACTATGGCAAACAAAGTATACGCGTTCAGGTGCCCGCAGCTCTCAACCAGCTTCCGCTTGATGGTGAATATGAGGCATCTCCAAGACATTTCTCAAGATATGTGAAGAAATACTTGATCGAATGCAATCCAGAACTTCTCTGAGCCCGCTATGTATTGGTGTGTTTTTCATTGTTTTTCTCTGGAAATTTGTTATGCTCCTTATTTTACTTTTACGCGTTACAGGGCTACACTGCTATATTCTCAACCCTTCATCTGTGCGTTGCAGTGTTTGTTACTTGGTGTTTTGTTATGCTCATTTTTATTTTTACTCTTACGCGTGTATTTATCCAAATATGCATGTACTGCACGAGTATTGATGAGGGTATGCATACCTGTATATAGCATTGCTTTTTCTTCAAGTTGTGTCTTGAAGATTGTGTTACATCAATTGTGTCAATGAAGATTGTGAAGATTACAAGTTGTGTACACAGGTTCCGTGCATATCCAATATTTCTCTTTTTATGTACCGGTGTACCTCGTTTTGTTTTACAACGTTTATATGTATGTATCTATGAGTTTCTTTTACAAAATGTGAGCTTAGTGCGTTTGAATGCTTTAGTTTATGTTTGTATATAATATCGGCATGTTAAGGCGAGATTTATTTTCTTAATACTCTTCCTGGGCGTATGTTCCAAACTCCTGTTCCAAGTCTGCCATGCCAACCCTAAAGTTCAAACACCTCGTCAAGCTGCATTTTTGCAGCTTTTTGTGTTTTTCATCGCATTTCTACGTACGAATTGCTCAATAAATTTGAAGTTGAAGTGTGTACTCTCAAACATTCTTCTGTGCGTTGCAGGGTTTGTTATTTGGCCTTTCCTGGTGCATAAGACATGTGCAAGAATGTACCGCCTGTTTTGTAATTATGTGTTACCGCGCCTATTCTATCTATTTTCTCTGCTGTTCAGTGAAGGCTTCTAAACGGCTTCCAAACTGTACTTGTCAGGCCTCGTGACCTTTTGCCTCGGCTTCCTCTTTCGCTTCAGAAGAAGCAAATAAACTTCAAACTTCAAACTTTGTCCGTACGCTTTCACGTCTGTCGCGAAGTGAACCGCGTAACCACGCACAAGGACACGCGCAATCAGCCGTGCGAACACGGCGTCTGTGGTCCCCACGTGTGGAGCGAACAAACGGGAAATGGCGAGGAAAAGAGAACGGGGATCACGCCACGAACGCTGGGCAAAGTGTCCTCAAAGGTCCAGCAGGCCGACGCCTGGCGCTCCTCACGAGGCTAACGCTCACCTCGCTGGGTATTTCTTCTTGGTATTTTTGCGAACTCCTCACGTGGCTCAAGCCTATGCCCATGCCTGGACGATGCTGGGAGCTCTTCATGAGGCACACGATCATGTGGGTTCGGACTTTTTTTCGTATTTTTCTAGATATTTTCCGGTAACACTGGACAGCTGAGCTCAAAGCGTAAATAGCTGTGCTGTTACCTGTCGAACTAACTAGCCCCGTAGAGAACAGCAGAAGCAAGAGCGAAAATCTCCATGCGGTCATGCATGCGCAGCATAGAGAAGCGGCTTTCTCAATTTTGGTGCGGTGATTATTACGCCGGGGCAGCAGTGCTGTGACTTGTGAGTTAAATATTGCGTAATCGCTACCGAAGAGCCCGTAAGCCGCTTCATACAGCTGCGCCATTAGCTGAAGAGTTAGGACGCAACAATTGCAGGGCGGTCGCCCTTTCCCAGTGATGTCAGGCGAACACGCTCTGACCTTGCCCCGCCATTTATAGTGAAGCAATCACCTACGCCGCCATTTTCCTCTTTGAATGTGTTCATATTCCTGTGAACCATGTACGGGTTTGTTTATTGGTTCTTTTTACTTTTCGGCAGAGCCAGGCTGTGTTATCTGTGTCCCAAGCGAAGCGCGTGTTCCATTCTTTATTTTTATGCCGCACGGGATATCTCAATCAGACAAGGAGACAGTTTCGCCCTAACGGCATTCGCGTCGAATAATCTTCGTTGATCTACAATGTTCTGGATGTGAATCGAGGGTTCCAGAACCACGCGCGCTGAAAGATAAAAAGCCTGCAGAGCACACGCCGCGGAATTAGACTCGCCGACGCTCGTTAGCGCACGTCCCTTTGTTGACTGCTGCTTCGCCGCCTGTGTATTCTTTGAGTTGTTAGGGGAGCACAAGTTCGCTCCATTAAACTTATTTTCCTTGAAGAGAACAGCGTCGTCTTTGGCTTCGTGATATTTAGTGAGGTGATGGGTGCGCACCCTTTATGCTCCCTATAACCTCTGGAAGCCGCCAGGCCATTCCAACTAGAGCCAGTCGCCGACTGCAGGGTTTGCCGCCACAGTTCGGCCTCCAGCCAGAAAGACCCAAGAGAATGACCGCTGCAACCACCACCATAGTGCAAGAAACAACTTCGCCAATCCTGCTGCAGCAGCCCCGGGAACCGCCAACATTCCGAGGAGGCCCCGCTGAAGACCCAGAGGAATGTTTGGACAAGCTGGAGCGCGTCCGGATCTTCAACAGGTGGGACGATGAAGAAACCTTCCGGCATGTTTTTTTTTTACTTGGAGGATGCAGCTCGAACTTGGTTCGAGAACCACGAGAGCACCTTGACCAACAGGACGCAATTCAAAAGTGAGTTGCTTAAGGCCTTCGCGACCGTGGTGAGGAAAGAACGAGCTGAGCTTTCGCTGGAAACTCGAACGCAACACCCCATCGAAGGATTCGTAATCTTCGTTAATGAAATGATGCAACTATTTTGTCTCGCGGACCTGGAAATGCCGGAAGAAAAGAAACTGAGGTTTCTGATGCAAGGAGTAAAGCAAGAACTTTTTGCTTGCTTTGTACGCAACCCCCCTAAAACGGTGGCCGAATTCGCGTCTGAGGCGGCCGCCATGGAGAAGACGTTGGAAATTCGTACGAGGCAGTACGATTGTCCCATCAATGCGCTGGTTGCGGACACGATCGGTGCCAGAGCCATTAGCTCTGACACACGACGTGAGACAACCCGCGCTGTCGGGATGGAAGAACTGCGGAAACTCTTCCCAACAACGCCGCAACCACAAGTAACCTCTAAGTGCGACGTGATCCGGGAAGATATTCAACTCACTTTAGGGACTTCTACGCCATCCCAAACACCACGTGAGCCACAAGCTATCACCTACTCCTCGGCTGTTCGTCGACCCCACCCTGCTCCAAACCGTCGTCAAGAAGTCCCGCCGTACCGCCGTCCACTGTCGCCCTCCCGACTCCCTGCAGCCCAAAACCAGACGCCGAGGAAGACGGACATATGGTGAACCGCCGATAATCATCCACTGTGCTAGCACTGCGGAGAGGCCGACCACATCTACTGTCGCTGCCCTTACAAGAGGCTCGGTTTGCGAGGGTTCTCCGTCGACGCACCTCTTCCCTGACCCGGCCAGCGCCGATCTTAAATCGAGGAATACCTGTCCAAGACCGCCGAACCGCCGTAGCAATGCTGACTTCTTCCGTGGAAGGTCCCCCAGCCCACGCGGGGGAAACTAAAAGCAGCAACTTCTGGAGGTGAAGTTGCTCTACGGCGAAAAACCAGAAACCCTCCAACGACGCAAGGACGCGCCTAAGACAGTGATTCACGACATGCCCTCATCCCGACGACCCGACCTAACCCTGACGAGGCTCCAGAACACGACGAAAATGACACGGCGCGACGCGAACCCGAGATGACTGAGCGCGCGCTCAGAAGACGACGATAACGACGACGCATATTGCCCAACCGTCAAGACGTACAAGCCAAGATACGACACCCCGACGCACCCGGAACTCGAGGAAGGCGGTGTCTGACGCCAAGTTGTCTACCGAAGGCTTTGATGATCGACACCGGAGCCGACTACTCAGTAATGAGCGGACCATTTGCGTCTAGGCTGAAGAAAGTTACGACCACATGGGACGGTCCGCCCATACGCACAGCAGGAGGCCATCTCGTAACTTCAAGTGGAACGTGCACATCACGCGTCACCATCAACGGCACCACGTACCCTGCCTCGCTCGGCATTTTGCCTAACTGCTCCCGCGACGTAATCCTTGGAATGGACTTTTTTACGGACAATGGTGCAATAATTGATCTACATGTAGACCCAGTCGATAAATTTTCTCCCGATCACTCCATTACGCCGGAACCGAACCCCGAACACTGTGCCGCTGTAAGGATTGGCGATGGTCATGTCACCCTGCGTCCCCGCGCATAAGCTTGATGATCACCGTCTACTGTAAAGATGCTGGTCCTGACGTCGACGCTATCGTAGAGAGTGACCAAAGGTTGCTTCTCGACCGCGGTGTCTCCATCGACAGAGGCATTGCGCGCTTTAAGCAACGCCAATCCCACGTTTGGTCACTAATTTCAGCGGCGAGTACCAGCATTTAAACAAGGGCGCTGCAATTGCGTTCCTCGAAGAAACGCAAGAAGCCTGTGACGTGATCGCGGTTGCCGACTTTGAACGCGCACCCGATGATACCTTCATGCTTCCGAATACTTTCGACGTGAATCCGGCGTTACCGCGACAAGAAAGAAACAAATTACTGGCTTTGCTGCGTCGCTACCGGGAGTGTGCTTGATTGACCTCAAAACTACGTCAGACACCTCTAGCGAAGCACCGAATTATAACCGAAGATGGAGCCCGTCCTACCCGACTGTCACCGTACCGCGTCTCTTCACACGAGAAGGAAGACATCCGGACTCAAGTCGACGACATGCTCATCGATGATATGCTCATCGATGACGACGCGACGGCAGCAATGGCAGGCCTCCGCTTCGGCGCTTGAACTGCGTTTTAGGGAGGAGCCGCGAAATGCGTCTCCGGAAGTGAACGCGCATCATCGTCGAGCGCTGCTATAGCATAATCTCGTAGCGCTTCACCACCGCCTGGCATCTCTCACTGCCTTGCCCATACGCTTTCGCCATGTGTCGCAGCACCGCCTCCTGTATTTTACAATGCCGAACGCATCGCCCGCTTTCCAATGGGAGTGAATGGCACGCCTGCAGTGTCCATATGTCGCAAGGTGGGGCCCCGAGCTGAACCGGGATCACCCAACTGTTTCTGTATTCGAGAGCGGCTTGTGCCTGGTTGTCAAGGCAATCAATGTTTGAGGTTGTCGGAGTAACGACGCTCTCGCTAGCGTTAGAAAACTCAGACCGGCGGTGGAGCACGTTTTGCCAACGTAGCCGCTTTCCACCACGCGTCGACCAAGATGAAGCGGTCACATGACTAAAGCGTTGGGAAGGCTAGCGATTTGGGGAGAGTGGCCGGAGTAGAAGGAGAGGGCTTGGTTGGCCAGCATGGGCTGATGCTCTTGGCATTCTAAAAATGCAGGAGGCGATGGTCGCAGCCGAGGAGCGTCTCGTGCGGGTTCAGCATACTGCCCTCTACCTCACACTTTCGCCACACTTTCCTCCACCGTTTTTTTTTTCTGTCTTCGTACACTTGGTTAAAACGCCGATGTCAAACCACTGTTGCGGCCGCCAAAGTGCTGCACACTAAAACCTCAGGTTGTCGAAATATAAAATCCACAACTCTTTTTTTTTTTCAAAGTCTAAATCCCACAAGCGAGAGGCATGGATTCTGCGTGCCATAAAGTGCTTCATCTTTGCACGTTTGGATTCGTTTTCTACAGTAAAAAAAAGCCGCTAACATAGTAGTTTTAGCTGAACGACCTTGGCGATGGCTTACTATAAAAGCTTACTATATAATAACCTTTTGCTTAACACGCACAATGTACATAAAGGAAAAAGTATACGGCATCGCTCGACTGAAAAAAACGAATTGGCCTTTTACACCGCATCATTTCGTGCGACTGCTTTTCTGGGCTGTGGTAAAGTGGTTAATACGGCTGTCCAGCTTGCGGCCCGACTACCGAAGTTCGTAGTTCCACTGAAGACATTTTTTTATACTCTTTTGTCTCTGGGAAGATAACACGAACACTCAAAACATAATTCTTTAGTAATCCAATGCGCCACCCCGGATAGTGCGCCCGAGCAATCTTTAAGTACTGGTTTATTACAATCTTTCCTATCGAAATAAAGCGGTCTCGAAAACAATTCCATTCATAATGAACTGTTTATGGCAATGAAGAGAGGGCTCAATATTTTTGAGAACGGGCAGCTGACATTTTACTGCATTAAGATAAATAATCTCAGCGGATGCCTTTTCCTATTATTACGTCAGGGCGAGATGCACCGCCTATTACGGTATTGCTTTCTCACCTAATATCGGCATAAAAAATCTTGAAATATCGTCGCCGATTATCTAAATACCATGACTTGCGCAGATAATTCGGACTGTGGTTCTCCAAGTATTGCTGGAGCAGTTTAAACTACGTTGATGCAAACCGGTTGTTTTCCACTGCCCCCTAGTGCTTGGTTGTGCCGAATACGTTCCCTTTACCCTTATGTGTAAAAACAATTGGCTGAGGCACCCAAACTAAAAATATTTACAAAAAATAAATAACCGATAAAAATACATGGGCAGAACGAATAACACAAAGACGCATTACCGAGCCGAGCTGTTGCGGTTTGATTTGGCGTCACGTAATCACAAAAGAAGATATGGCCGTGAGTCAGCTCGCTTCGCTGTAAAAGTCGTCAAAAACGATAGTCTTATAACCTTGAATTGGTCGGTGTCTTGGTAGATGATCCAAACATTCGCAGAAAAGGACAAGGACAGGGGCAAGGCAACGAAAACTGCGCTGAAATTACAACTATTCGATGTTCGGCACAAAGCTCGTCGTCCTGTCTCTGTCCGTGGGTTTTGTGACACTTTTTTGAACGACCGTCTTCCCCGCTCCTTCCTCATAACTGCCCCCTCTCCCTCACCCTTTTCTCTTCAGATGTGTTTCTCTTCCTGTCTGGTTGCTATCGTAATAAACGCAATAGAGTTTTGCTCAATTTAGTTCAGCTGCCCAGCACCCGTACTGCTCGCGCACGATTTCTCGGGAGCTTTTGTTATTTCTTGACTTGGGTTGACGGTTCGAGCAAGAACATGCACGCATCTAGTTGTGTTAAATATGCTGTTTTCCGACATTTTTTTGCTCACACATCATTCAAGCTGCGCATATTTTCAGTCTAAAGATCATTCCTAATATCGGTTATGTGCTTATGTTTTGCCTCGGAAATAGCTAATATTTTAATTTCTCTTAACAATGATGACTGCTTGGTTTCGTAGTTTACAAAGTGTTTGCCTGTATATAGTTGTTCAAAAATGTATTTACGTTCTATCCGGGAGGGGGAATCGCGCAATGGACATGCAGCCATACAAAGCTTTTTGCGTTTCGGTAGCAGAAGAAAGAATATCGTCTTTAAAAGTAAACTGTCAGGACATTTGAGTACTCCTCACGGGTTGTGAATGCGAAGACATGTCCAGTAGAACGATTGACTTGCCTTACTTCAGACTCGCGTTGTTGAAGCTGCACCTTCCGGAGCCCTGGAACAACACAGTTGATAACGATGGTACATTTCGCTACATCCTTGTTCTCTCGTTCGACTCCATTAATCGGCCATTTATACTGGCGTTGTACTAGTAGGTACAGTGCTCACGGATTTAAACGCGACCCTGCGAGCGCGTGGCCTGCGGTACATGCAGCGCCGCCCGGGGACGCCCGTGGAAGCTAGGTGTGGCATTGTGGTATACCACGAGGGGGAGAGCGTCTTGACCGTAGGCTTGCTGCTTCCGGTTGCCAATAATTCCGCTGTCGCTGCCGGGAACCCCCGGCTGTGGTTCCCGGCCGCGACAGCGGTTCGCTGCGAGCCTGGAGCGCTTTTGTGCGCCGGTGGTAGCCGCCCGGTGGTCCGCGCACCCAATTTCGCGACATCGTCTGCTCGGGCGCTCTTACGAGTGCCATTCCGATGCGAAACAGATAATGTGCGTGTAAGGCATGGTCATGCTTATCAGAATAAAACGAGCGTCTGCCCGAAGGAACAGCCAACTTTATTTCATGATATAAACTAAAAAAAGAGGAGAGCCGATGAAGTACTAATGCACTGCACCACACGCGAACGTACCTGCGAAGACGCCCTTCCTTTTTTTAGTTTACATCCTGGAATAAAGTTTGCTGTTCCTTCGTACAGAAGTTTCTTTTATTACGATGGGCGTGACTGTCCATTACAAGAACATTACTGTGCCGCATTGGAAGGGCACGCGTAAGAAGAGCGCGCACACACGATGTCGCGAAATCGGCTGCGCGCACAGCCGGGTTACTACTGTAGGCGCACAAACGCGTTCCAGCGTTCCAGGCTCGCAGCGCCCCGCTGTCGCTGCGGGGAACCACAGTCCCACCCATTGGCAACCGGAAGCAGTAAGACTACGATCAACACGCTCTCATCCTCGCGGTTTACCACAATGCAACGCCTAGCTTCCATGGGCGCCCACGGACGGCGCTGCACGTACCGGTGGCCACGCGCTCGCAGTGTCACGTTTTAATCTGTGAGCACTGTACATCAGCATCTCGCTCTGTTGTGTTCAGCACGTAGTATCAAATGATCAAACGCATCTGCATGCTACATTTCTCTGGAATGATTTCTGTTGTTCACGGCACCAGTGACATCTTGGTAACGCATTCGGAGGAAGCATACCTTGGCCAACGATGTGTGACTTCCCAGCATAATTATATAATGTGCCTTCCTTGAACACAGGCGGTTGCCGTCGGAACAGGCGAATATTTCTCAAAACCAGAGGCGGAACATTGGACTACTTTTATTTCTCAAAACCAGAGGCTGAACTTTGGACTACTTTTAGATGCAAAGCATCTCTTGCTCGGGGCTCTGTCGGGCGTCCGTTCGTTGTCCCCAACTCTACCCCTACACTATAAAAAAAGAGAAATAGTTAGCGGCACCCGCTTTCGATCCCACGACTCTCTGGTCGCAACGGGAGGTACGCGGTGCTCTTCCCACTACGCTACAAATCCTGGACAGGATCAAGTGCTACGAACGCGCCTTATGTCCTTGACTCATTCAAACTACGTCAAGGAGCTACTGATACAACGAAGGCACGCGAAGCTGAACGTCAACGGAAACGACGAAGTGAAAACTTCAGAGGAGGATGTTGAATTTCCCGTGGGAAAGCTGTGGCGAGAAGCGCCCCGCGCCTTGCAACTCAACCAGCCCCGTCAGCAGCGCCTCTGATGCTGATTGTGTAAGGCTGCCTCTAGGGATTGGCCAACCAAAGAATCCATCACGAGATAGCTTCACGTTCAACCCCCGTCGTCATCTTCCCGTAAGAGAACCACCGAAGAAGGAGAAGACAAAGCTGCGAAGAGGAGGGCGTGTACATTGCTCTCAGCCAGTGCACCACTGTCAACAACCTTTACCTCACCAACGCTGACGGAGAGTACTGATTCTACCACAGAGACGACAACATCGACAAGAAGATGATGGACGAGTTTTGGCACCTCGAGAACCACCGCCTACTCACCGTAACACAACAGTACTTTCGTGCTTTTGCCACCGGTGTGTACCCGGACGCGGAATTCCTTCTGGCGCTAGCAAACACCAGATCACTCAACATAACGGCAACACAATGGAACCACACGGAACCGCCACGATGCTTCGCATCCTCATCAGGGTTCCCCAAGGGAAGATGGGGTAATTTTTTAGATCTTGCTGAAGAGCTCAAAGCGGGCCAACTGACAGAGCTATGTTTCTGCACAAACGGGCACGTTTGTGCCTACTTGGTTTTAGAAAGTCAAAAACTACCACAGAATGATTAGAGATCCCGCAGACGGTTGCCTTGGGAAATGTGTGACCCAATGGGTAAACTGATTGACCAACTTGCAGTATGGCAGGACATTTGTGTGCGTGTCTTGCTTTGCCCGCATCGCCAGGAAAAGAGCAGAGAAATCACGCAAAAGTCTGCCGAGTGTTACGCTACACCTCCCACTTTTGTAGTTCACAGATATGAGCTATTTAGGCATGGTCACAGTACTTACCAGGAGTCAATTCGAAACTGCGTGGCAAAAACTTTTATTCCGAACATTTCTGAACCTTGCTGTGCCGGAAACTCAGAGATAGTTTTATGGGAGCCCTAAACACTCGTGTGGTTTTCGTTCAGATAACATGTACAACAGTACTTTTGGTGGAGTAACCAACAAGTTTATGGCCATATTGTGAAAGTATTTTGGGCTGCAAAATTTGTGACCTTTTCCCACTCTTTCGCCTGGGAAGTAACCACAAGGAGCCCTGAAGAAAAGGGCTGAAGTTAAGCAAAGGTTTGTTCGAAAAATAATATTCGCTCGGGCCTCAGCTCAAAAAGGGCCAAGAGATCTCTGTCCCCTATTTGCAGTCAAAAACGTTCGTAGAAAACCTCCAGGGCACTATTCAGCATTTTTCTGCACAAAAATCAACGTGTAACCACAACGACAGTTATAAACGTAACTGCTGGCATTTGATTACTTCGAAAATCCGGGCCAGAAACAGATACCTGCTAAGCTCTTCTGCGTAAGCTTTCGAAATAGTACGTTCAATTCAATGCTTGGGCCTAAAGGACGACACGATGAGATGCCTTAAAAATTACATTCAGTTCACTACAACTTCGAGTGCTGGATAATAAGATGCAGGTGAGCAAGAGCAACGAACCTAAAGTTCAAAGACATGGAAAGGTCTTCAGATGCGTCTTTTTAAAAACTTGTCAAACTTCAAAAAAAAAGCAACGGTTGGATCCCATTGTAACTAACATTGGGACATTCTTATGAGGAACCTCTGCTGTACAGTATACGCCCACGTAGAGCCACAATCGGAGGATTAGAAAAAGAAAATTCCCGAAAATTTTGTAAACAAAATGACGGAGAGAAGAAGAACCTTGCTTGCTTTCCTGGAGTTGTACTGGTGTTTTGCAGCGTTTCTCGATACACATGAAAAGTTCCATTTGATGGTTCCATTTATGTTCCGTTTTATGGTTCTAGACACCAGGTTTAGTTTTCTTTCGGTGATTAAATGGTTGTACAGCCAAGCTGTGTATGGCCAGCTTCCGGTATGTTTTTTCTCTCGTTATGAAACATTCAGAAGTAAAACTCTCCAAATATTTCTCACTATAGCAAGTTCTAGCTAGGTGTGAGCGAAAGATGGCAGTATGCGGCTGCCCAAGCCCAAGCCAGGCAGTATAAGGTGTGCATTCGTATGCAGGAGACAAGTATACCTCGTACTCCCGAATAACAGGTCGTTCACAAAGCCCAACGTCGTGAGGTGTACGATAGCGAGAGAGACGGCACTAAGCTACAATACAAAGACGTGAGTGCAAAGCGGCAGCACCAGAATTCTTCATCTGTTTCCATGACCTACCGAATTCTCTCCTTTGCTTTCAGAGGGATTCTTGACTTCCAACCATTATTTCTGTCTTAATTCAACCAGCCACTAATTTCGTATTATAATTCGCTATATATATGTATATATATATATATATATATATATATATATATATATATATATATATATATATATATATTGAGGTCGTGGGTTCTGGAGGTCGTGGGTTCGGATCCCACCTGGCGGGCATTTTTTCTTCACTTTCTTTCTTTCTTTCCAAATTCTTAATCTGTTTCAATGATCTACCACATCCTCCCCTTTGCTTTCCGAGGTTTTCTCGACTGCCAACCCTTATTTCTGTGTTATATATATATATATATGTATATATATATATATATATATATATATATATATATATATATATATATATATATATATATATATATATATATATATATATATATATATATATATATATATATATAGGGTTTGGAAATGAGGGGCTCGTTAGGAAATACAGAAAGAAATGCCGGCAGTCTACAACGCCAAAGATTGCATAGGGGAAAGTTAGACTATTTTTTTTACCGTTAGTGACGTTACATTATTATTAATTTTTATTAATTACGTGAGAAAGAAATAAAGAAAAACACGCGCCCAGAGTGGGGACCGAACCCACGCCTTTCGAACCCACGCCTTTCTTTCTTTCTTTCTCACGTAATTAATAAAAATTAATAATAATGTAACGTCACTAACGGTAAAAAAAATAGTCTAACTTTCCCCTATGCAATCTTTGGCGTTGTAGACTGCCGGCATTATTTTCTGTATATATATATATATATATATACCGGCAGGATGAGTGGGTGGCAGTCATCATGAATGCAACCCGCCCGTTCTGCTGGTCGGCGGAATTGTGCACGTTTTGATCTTTTGAGCCACAGTACGGAGATCATACCTACACTCTTAACGCGCCTTCCAATTTACTTGTAGGGTTGGCGTCACTGAAACATGTGTGCGGCTGCGACCGCTTCCTGTAAACTCTTCCCATAATGTCAGTGACCATTGGAATTTTGTGCCCCCCAGTGATTGTGTGAGAGCCTCCCTGTCACTGCTTTGCGCTTTCCTTTCTTGAGCAGAGCGGCGCCCTTCTGAAGCCGGCGGTCCCTGTCCCTCTTTCTCCAAGCTGACGAACGATAGAAGACTGTGTTTTGAAAGAGTTGTGTACTCTTCTCTCCCCTCTACATGTTAAGGTTTGTTTTTGTTTTCTTTTTTGTTTTCTTTTTTTCTCTCTTTCTCCGTTTTTGTAAACCTTTACCTCACCTCGCCGAGAGTGCGTGTTTGTTGTTGCTTTTCTCCACAAATCCACCCTCCCTTCCTGTCTCTTTTTTCGGCGTCGTTGGACGACGAGCTTATAAATACGTGGAGAGAAATAGGAAATGTTGTCTTGATAAAGGTCGGCATCCGACCGAAACGTCGACGAATAAACAGTTTTGTTTGAAGCTATACCCATCTTTTGCTATACATATAAGTAAACAGTCGGATAGACAACAAGAACAATAACAAAGAAGGTTTGCTCACGTAGCGGCAAGGGGACTTGCCTTCATCTATGCATACAGTCGGGCTATGGCCGTGGTACAACAACAGAAAAAAGGAAGAAAAAATTGCACCATCTTCAGGTGGGGAACCCTAATCATGATGCGAAGCATCGTGGCGGTTCCGTGTGGTTCCATTGTGTTGCCGTTATGTTGAGTGATCTGGTGTTTACTAGCACCAGAGGGGATTCCGCGTCCGGGTCCACACCGGTGGCAAAGGCACGCAAGTACTGTTGTGTTACGGTGTGTGTAGGCGGTGGTTCTCGAGCTGCCGAAACTCGTTCATCATGTTCTTGTCGATGTTGTCGTCTCTGTGGTAGAATCGGTACTCTCCGTCAGCGTTGGTGAGATAAAGGTTGTTGACATTGGTGCACCGGCTGAGAACAATGTTGTTGTTGTTGTTGTTGTTGATCCTGATAATTAATGGCGCATACCCAATCAGGGGAAAAATGAATGGTACTCTTATCAATTCACGACACGCCTAGGAAGGATAATTTAGATCAGTTGGTTTTGAGAAGAAAAAAAACTGAAAAATTAAAGCGAGGATGACCAATCTCAATCATAAAGAGAATCGTTCAGAATTTTCAATGTAGCGCAGGAGAGCAGAGCATACATCCCGGCGGCAAAACCCCGTTTCGGATGCCCCGAACGATAGTATAGCCGGCCCTGTTAGTGATATCCCCAAACTGCAAAGCGGCACCTCCAGGGACTGACGTCTCAGTCGGGAAAAACGTCGGCATGTCAACAGGTAGTGTTCGACAGACTCGTCTTCGTTGCAATAGCTGCACAGAGCTGTTGGCGCAAGACGAGACCTGTGCAAGTACCTATTTAACTGGGGTACTCGACAACGTAAGGCTGTGATAACCACCTCTAAGTTGCGTGAAGGGCACCATTCAGGTTTCCATGAGAATTTAAGATGATTAAATTCACTTATTGACAGTAAAACCGATTCTTGCTGTTCTCGGAGTTTCAGCATCCTACGGTACCTAGCTGCTGTTATTAAAGGTGTCGGCTCTACGACGTCTACTACAGGACCAGAAAGTGCTATCATTGCTAGAGAGTCGGCTGTCTCGTTGAATGTGATCCCCGCATGACCAGGAACCCAAAGAAGGTTAATTTCAGTGAAGTGAGGTGGCAGGAGTGACCGAAACGTCCGCAGAAGAGGAGTGTCTTTAGGGGAAGAAAGGGCTAAGCATACAGAAAAAGAAATGTCCACGCACTCTTCTTCGCAGCTTTGTCTTCTGCTTCTTCTTTTTCGGCGGTTCTCTTACGGGGTTGAACGCGAAGCTATCTCGTGATGGATTGTTTGGTTGGCCAATCCCTAGGGGCATCCTGCCACAATCAGCATCAGAGGCACTGCGGACGGGGCTGGTTGAGCTGCAAGGCGCGTGGCGCTTCCCGCCACGGCTTTCTCACAGGAAATTCAACATCCTCCTCTAAAGTTTTCAGTTCGTCGTTTCCGTTGACGTTCAGCTTCGCGTGCCTTCGTTCGATCAGTAACTTCTTGACGTAGTTTGAATGAGTCAAGGACATAAGGTGCATTCGTAGCACTTCCTCCTGTCCCTGCTACTGCAACGTCTGAGCGCATTCTCCCATGTAATAAAGAAAAAAAAAGGTTTTGTAGCGTAGTGGGGAGAGCACCACGTACCTGCCGTTGCGGCCAAGGAGTCGTGGGATCGAAACCGGGCGCCGCTAACTCTTTCTTTTTATATATAGTGTAGGGGGAGAGGTGCGGACAACGGACGGACGCCGGACGTAGCCCCGAGCGAGAGATGTTTTGCATCTAAAAAAAAATTACCCCCCCTTCCCGCGAAGGGAACCCTGTGGAGATGCGATGCATCTTGGGGGTTCACTTGGTGTTTCCGTTGTGTTGATTCTCTAATTGCGTGAAACGTGTGAGGAACGCGTATGATGTATTCTTTATTTAACACGCGCCGGAACGTCGCGCGGCTATGACGCAACACAATCCAACACAATCCACTTTAATCCAATCCAATCCAAATCCAATCCAATTCTATCTAAGCCAAGCCAAGCCAAGGCAATCGAATCCAATGCAATGCCCCTCGCGAGAGAGTGTTCGCTATCGGAGAGGAGAGGGGGTGAGCGGCGGAGAGGGCAGCTCGCGCGGCGAGGAGAATGGGGGAGGGGTGTGAACGGACAACAACAATGCCGTATGGAGGGACAAGGCGCGTGAATGAGATGCAGTCGCATCTAAAAGAATCAGGTGTTGAATTAACACGGCAGCTATCAAGACTGCACGACGACATCGCAACGCACGTTGTGTGTGCCGCAAGTTCAGGCACCACGGAAGCATGGAGGATTGCGATTTCAAAAAGAAGGGAACTGTGCACCATAAGGTATTCAGTGGGTGAAAAGAGAGATTCGGGCGGATTCATGCAGGAATAAAGGAGGACTATTTTGTGTGTGTCCTCCACGGATGGGAAGTATAGAACGGTGCACATAAGATCACTGCGCAATCAGGTAGTAACCGAAATGGATGGAGGGAAGCACGGCGTGTGGCCTGCACTCGCATGCACCAGGGAAGTGCATGTACTGCTCTGGACGATACGGTTTCAAAAGAAAAGAAAAAGGTACGCAAAGTGGTAATCATGAGAGCGGGAGTGAGGTGTGGAGGGACAGAAAAAGGTAACAAAAGAAGATCGCAATTAGTGCGCGCCCTCCTTCGCGGAACGGAGAAAAATAAATGGTGTGCACAAGTCGTAAAGGGTTAAAGATTGCAAGCGGCGGGGGTACGCGGTGTGCTGCCCAAAGAGAAATCGCATTGTCGAGCCGGATTAGGCTAATAAACGTGCTAACCGTCAAAGACATACCCGTCCCTACGCGCCTAGCGCTTCGCTGATCCTCCTTAGAGGTAATAGGCTTCCTTGAGGCAAATTTAACCACGTATCATCACACAAGAACATTCTAATTCCAGTGGTCCATGTCATTTCATTCGTAGTTATTTTGGATTTCGTCGCGGAAAGCGGGGATGTCTGATATGTTTGAGTTTGTAATGTCTGGCAACAAGATGAGGCTTGTTTTGGAAAACAAGCGTTATGACTGCCGCTCAAATGCAAGAAAAAGAAAACACAACTTACAATATTTGTTTATTGCTTGACGACCGGATTTCGTGCACTGAATCAATACAGTCTATTGGCTGCGCTCTTTCGTTCGGCACGGTGGTGCAGTGTTAATGCACTCGCTTTTTGTTGCAAAGGTTATCGGTTCGATCCCCGCTCAACTGGGTTTTTTTGTCGGTGACAGTATAATATCTTTATTTAACAAGTAAATGCACCAGATTAGTGCTTCTGTTTTCGACCTCTAGTGATTTCCCTAAGTGACTTCACAGGTTTATTTCCACAACGCGCTGATACGTAGGATAGCACAACAAACCATGAACGTTTTGCAGGAAATGAAACCTGGTCTCTCTATTTATAATGCTTTTTCCGTCTATGTACAAGCCGGAATTTGTTTCGCCGCATAGTGTTCAGTATGCGTCTAGTTGTATGAACTTCATTGGAAAATAGAAACAGAGCCGAAACAGATACCCCTTCACCATGGAGACCCCGAGGCGAAAAGCAAAAACGCCCGTGTGTACGAGAATTCAGCGCACGATAAAGATCTCCAGGTGGTCAAAATTAATCCGGAGCCCTCCACTACGGCGCGCCTCATCGCCTGCGTTGCGTCGGCGCGTTAAACCCTACAATCCAATTCAATCCAACCATGGAGACCCCAATGAATATTCCTGCACGATCGCTTTGGCATTCATGGCCGTCTCCACTATCCGCTGGAAGGCGATCTGCTCAGTCACGCAGGCTTGTCGGCTGGATTTATTTTAGTTGCTTTAAAGACATTGGTTTATTGTTGAGACGAAGGGATACCGCCAGTGATTTAGGGTGCATGACTAGCCAACTTTGCGAACTTGTCTTGTGTTTTTAACATTTTTAACATGACAGGGCTGCTCTGTGTTAGCGGTCTGCGTTACGACAGCCCTAACGTTTTGTGGCAGCGATTCTTTGAGAGCGTCCTTCGACCCCGGGTATTTCGTATGGGAGCAGCATCAGCGTTTCTGCCGTTTCTAGGCCTTTCTGGCGAATTCAGATAACCCTGTTACGTTGGCTAAACGGTTTTTTGCTCGCAACCGATCATCAATACGCGTGGTCGACCAAGTGACAGCGATACGCCGCTACAGGTTCAATTTGGAATAGTTCCATTTTTTTCTGTGGGTAGTCCTTTTTACGAAAAATGCGAAATTGTACTTCTTCGTATCACTTTTCGGACTTGGAGCGGGGTGGACACGTACCGTAACCTTCAGTGGAGGCACGAAACACGCTAACCTGCAGAGCACGTACTCGTATTTTTCAAAGCGATCATTCAGTTGCACGGCTACAAAGAACGCTATCTGCGTTCTCATTAAGGGCACGATTGTTGAAACTGATACCACACTCGCACACCCCGCACTCGCAGTGAATATTCGAGCGTTCCGGTCGTCCAATCGCGAAGCTGAATCGATACGCATGTGTATCAGTATGACCAAAATGACCAAAAGCAGGGATTCGCCGCCGCACCGAAGCTACACGCGCATCGTACATCTGTTACAGCGAAATAAGCAACGCTCGCTGCGCATCGTAAGCGTTCAAGCACTGCAAACTTTCATTACCATCTTCGAAAATGCGCGGCCAGGCCGGTGTAGCTAAGACATATTTCGCGTTCAGCCCTCATTCAGCGGGCGAATGTAGCCCGCACAAAGGCAAGCGCTCTATAAATTGTGGGACTCATGTGCTCTGGTTCCTCGGTAAAATCACGTAACACTAAGGCAGGAGGTCTCCTTCTAGTCGCTCGCGCACAGCATTGCACCCCAATATATAATTAAGGTTTTGAAGTATATGTCTACATGTTCGTCTATGGGTAGAAATTGAAAATAATTACAAATTTAAATACATTAATACGTAATTGTGACATAGTAGTGTATTTGATGAAATTTAATGCGTACGAATTACTACGTTTGTGTGTAGACTGTGATCCTTCTGTCAATTTTAGACCTATGCTGTGTATAGTACATGGGAAACGTAGTAATGACTTTGCTTTGTGCTATTTTCTGTTACGTTTGTGCTATTATCCGCAAATTTGCGAACAGGACTTTTATTACTTACACTGTAAGTCGGGTGGCTGTGGCCTCTGTCAGGCCACATCCGCCTTTAGTCTCAGCCTCCCCTTGGTTTTGCCAAAAAATAAAACATAAAGAAAATACACCGGTTGTCAAACATACCGCTTCATATAAACAAGGCGATAGAGTTGACTGCTAGATAATAGATGCCAGAAGAGCCTTTTTTTCCAAATGTGCGATGGTTATGCCAAACTAGAATGTTTCACAACAGCATATCCCCTTTCTCATCACAATCATTATTTAAGCGCTGGCTATGTCCTCCTGCATTTCTGTCAGGTTTCAGTCCTTGCGGCCACTAACAATATATCTCAAATTCTTGGACATATTTCGAAAAGGTTTCATACATGTGAATGTGGGAACAACTTCACATTTGGTGCCCTATGCTTCCCCCAATCATGCCGGTCATCACTGATTCCTAATGAAATGCACGTTTTAAAGTAGAAAAAGACATCGCTGTGATATTGCTAGCACCACTTAAAAACATGCTCTGACACATCATGTAGGCTCCAAGCACTGCACGTAAATGTGAATTTAAACCTGGTTTAAAACTTCAGAATAAAACTATTGTTTCGCTGTATTTTTGTTCAAAAGTCCATCACATAGCCAACCAGCCACCTTCAGCATGATCATTAAGGCGAAGTTGTTATCACCATTTAAGTTTGTCCTTTGTCACAGGACAGAGGAAGCGATAATTTGCTGTAGTAGGAATGAACTAGCGTGTCTCCGCAACTTTCCATGTCCATCCCTAGTAGGCAGTGAATGGGTTAGACCTTATTGTGTTGCCGAGGGAGCATTCCATCGTAATGCTGCTCTACATGAAGTCAACGCAATGTTTCTCCTGGATGCCTAGAAGCTTGTTCTAACAAGCAAGTAATTTAGGGTGGTATGTATAATACAGAATTTCCCTGCATACAAAGTGGCTGTTTGGAGGTGTAACATAACAGAAAGAAATGCAGTGCAGCTGGGACAAAGGACAAGAAATCGTACACGACTACTGTCATTGTCCTTCTTTGCAGCTGAAATGTCGTTTCTCTGCTACTTTTTTATGGTTCACAAGACTTTTGTAAACTTAATTGTTGACATTTTCACCGTGCTGTGCTAGTCACTTATTGCCAACATGTTTACATTCAGGTTGATGTGGTATTTTCTGGGTTGTCATATATTCTAGCTTTATGAAGTCAAACAAAAGTTCATCTGTTTTAGATCTTGGCCACGCAAGAAAC
The DNA here is from genome assembly GCF_048455015.1 of Haemaphysalis longicornis. NCBI lineage: Eukaryota > Metazoa > Arthropoda > Arachnida > Ixodida > Ixodidae > Haemaphysalis > Haemaphysalis longicornis. The sequence goes on from NW_027526335.1 coordinate 220,020,205, forward strand.
AGTTAATCTTTTTCTGAAATACAGACGTGTGTTAAAAAACATTTGCTTTCCTTACAATTTGAGTTGATGGCTTCTTTACTTTTTAAGTATACACAAATGCTGGGAAGTCACTAATAAGGCACCACCGGTCCAGGCAGCAATTGTGTAGGCTGTTTTCCAGATGTTACCAGACTTCTTGTTGGGAGGCGGGCAAAACCTTGGAGCATTAATCACAATGACCTCTACATACAGTCCATCAATTTACTGTAGCAGCTTGAGACTTCTCCCGTCGTAGGACACCAAATACCCCACAGTGATTTTACATTTATTTTTTCAGTTTCAACAAAGCCTGCAGTGTACACAAACTTCTTTTTGGTCTGCACCCTCCAAGATCCCCATGCAGTGTCAAATGACACTGTTTCTGAAGACAAGTTCATGCCGTGGCTTCCAGCTCCTATGTCTGTGTGAGGGCCACATTGCATGTTCCAAAATCCCCGCGACACATTTTCTGACATCCTGCCCACTGAAGGAGTAGCCTGCAAAGCAAAACAAAAAGACACCTGTACATGCTCACTATTCTGCACATTAGTGTGGTCAATTTTATCTCAGCACTTTGCTTAATTAAATTTAGAGGTCCCATTCAGAAACTCACCATCGTAGTTTGCCATTAGTTATTCTACTTTCCGCTTAACTCGACCACCTTTTAGTGGTCCTAAAAGAGTGTAATTGACAAGCATGGACTATAGGTGTTCCAGACTGAAAATGTGCACCTTTATCAGCTTTCCCATCAATCTTTATGACAGGGTGGGGCCCACCATGCTTATAAGGAATGAGGGCGTATTTCTGTTTTCTCTTGTCTGCTTTTTGTTGCCGTACACGGATGCCCCCCTTGCCTCCTTTCAGAATGTCATGCGCACAACTGGTGTCAAGAGATGCTCAGGGAACCATTCTTAAGTCAGTTACGTTGTATGTCCAGGCTTTCTGCCATTCCCACAATATTTCCTGAGGCTATTTAGAATACATAACTTAGCTGCACCCCGCTTTACAATCATCGAGTGTCTAGATGAGGAAGGGAGGACCGGTTTGCATGCTCGAGGCTCGTACTGCTAACACGGATGGCCATCACAGAATCATTGTTTTAGGTCTATGAATTTTATCGTATTGCCCAAGAGACGTTCACGGGTTGAACTGAGAGGCTGCAAATGCTAAAGGAAAGCAATCAGTGTGGCAGAACAAGTGGGTTAATAGGCAACAGCACCTTTAAAAACAACAAGGTAATCATGCACAAAGTGAACGACCTTAACTGTGTTCTAGTTTTTCTGTGGCGGTTCAAATAGCCTGTTAGTCTGTCAAAACCGCCAAAGAATAACTCAATGAGAACTGTGGCCGCACATGACCCAATGCACATTTTGCTTGTTGGCAGATAAATGCTGTCACGCCAATTCACGAAAGCTGACCTTAAATAAAGTGCAAAAAGTTCGATGACCCCTTCTACTGTCAAACCTGCAGCATTTTGAAACTTGAGCACCCCATAAATGTCGATGTTCTATAAACTGAAACAGTTGGCCATAAGGTAAGCTGTAATACAAGTCTTTAATGTCGACCGAAAACGCTGTGAACGTCTGCTCATGGATGTCCTTAAAGAACGCGGCCAGCTCCTCTGATCCCTTGGTCGTTAACAGGTCATTCACATCGACCATTCCTAGCTTCTCTCAAAGAAGCTAGTGATGTTTTAAATCTACAAACTAACCTAAGCTTGTGCTACAAAGATATGCTGCACTGAGCAGTCACTCGCACAGACAGCGACTGTGTGTGTCAGCTGCCTGAACACTCTGGAACCCCAGCAGCTTCCCCAAGAGCCAGAAACAATCATTGGCTGCAGCATTTCATGACACCCGGTAATAACGGTTATGGAAAGTGCCTCACAGACATACAGCTACATAAGTGCTATGCTGAATGGCGATCAGGATCTGCAGGTAAACAAGGAAACACAGCACTTCTTTTTTGCGTGTTTTCCGCGTGTAATATTTATGCAATATTTGGCAAATGTTGTGAACGCGTACTCTAGCGACTGCAAAGACGAAATCGATGTGTTTGAAACCCTTAAAGTTGCCCGAACAAAGTTTGTCACTTTTTTCATTCCAGCAAGTGAAACAAATACCATGGCTTACTAGGGGCGCCACCATACCGCTAGTCCTCGAACCCCTCAGCAGGTTGTAGGAAAAAGTCGTAGTTTGTTGGCTGCCTCTCAGACGAGGGCACATACCTATGCATAAGATTTGCAAAGAAGCTGCCTACTGAATAGTCTAACTGCATGCGCGATCCCTTTCTTTTATTTGGCAATGTGTTAACAAACACCTTCAGTTGAATGGTGCAGCTGATGGGTGCTGGATTCTGGTATTTTCATAAACGTTGGTTCTGAAAACTTCACAATGACGTGACAAATCACCTCCTCAAAACCACTCAAGAAGGAGCCTTTGCAATTGAAGCAAAAACCAGTGCTTCTACAATGTGTCCAGTTCAGACCCAATGCTTTCCTGCTGCCAACAAGTTTTAAAGAGACACTGAAGTGATATGTAAACATTGCGGGATTACTTGCGGAAATTGTAGTCCTGAGTCCCCAGACCATGTTTCGACCACCCTGGGCGCGTTTACGCGATTTTATTTAGTAGAAAAATTAATTCGAAAATGCTGTCCTCCTCTCTTTACGCTCGCCCATTTTCTGCGGCGTTTTCGTGTGACGTCGAGAGGAGCCGAGCTCGCAATTGGCTGCGCTACTGCACGGCTCCCCTGCCTTCAGACAGTCAGTCGGCCCAGCGTTTCGTCCGCCGGCCGCCGACGGGTCGTCGCAATTCGTTCGCTCAGTTGAAACGAAGCCAGGACACGTTTGTGAATGGTAGAATGTGCCTTTCTTTACTTGGTTAGTTTGTACACTGTATCTAGATCCAAGTCAAGGTCGCTTCACACAAGCGCTGCACAAGCGCACATGCGACGCTTCGCTGACTGGTACGCCAGTAGGAAAATATAAGGCCTCTTGAAGGCGGGAGAAGAGTTAGCGAAGTCAATATAGGTACTAAGGAAATAAAATCAACTGATATTTTTACCGTACAGCGGAAAACTAGGGTGCGGGAAGCACTTTTTTGCGCTGGGCGAACAAGCACAGCGGTCAGCAGCACGACTACGCATCTGCGAACGCTTTTCCGTCTACGAAATGCAATTGCTAGACGTGAGCTATTGTGGAAACTCGGGCGACGCTTACTGCACGAGCGCAATACAACAAATAGTCACCTAAGCTGCTTGAAATGCCAAAACTAAATAAAAGTGTAAACTGGTTGTACAATATATACCCTATATTACCAAGGCCAGCGGAGCCCGATCCGTGGCCGAGTGTTTTGGGGCGCTAGATATGCCACCCCAAGTATTTTGCAAGTCAGGAGTTCGAATCCCCGCGGGTACGTGCTTTTTTTTTCTGTAAGTTAACTTTTTCGTTTTCCGCCGATGTTTTCTATATTCAGTTCACCTTTTTTTGGGCCGCAACGTTCATGGCTCCACCAACTAGTTCACAAAACGCGCGCAGGCTGGCACTGGCGCGCTAGCGAGTTCTCGTTGGCGTGCTGTAGCCATAAGAACCGACTGCTTGCAGGCAGTGGGCACAGCCCAGAATGAACAGACCCTTGGCCTCGTGCGAACACGCTTTTTACGATACAGGCATGAGGGAGGCAAGCTCCAAATATGGGGGAAAGGCGCATGACATTTGGGCGTCTGCGGGTACGCGGAGGGCGTTCATGCACTGCGTAGGTTTCGGCTAGTGAATGCTACGATTCCAAGCCGTCCTAGGAGGCTTATCTTTATGCATTTTTACAGCTGACAACATGGAAGAAGCGCGGTACGATGATTACTGAGTTATTGAGAATGCCCATCCAACAACGCCAACGGTTGTGTTTTACAGAACCGAAACCGAAACCGAAACTTGTTTGGTTGCTCACCTCGGGCATCGTCCAATCACGGTGCCCGCTCCTCCTAACGTCACAGCTTTAGTTGGTGCGGCCGCCGCAAACCGCGCATGGTAGTTTTTCTTCTTTCGCGCTTTGTAAAATAATTACCGATTTGTCAATCGTAAAAACGATGAAAAGTGTGCTAATTTGAGCCAGTCTACGCAGTGCAAGCAAAAACGGGAGCTTGACAAATTCACTTCAGTGTCCCTTTAAGCTGAACGAAGTGGTGTGCCATACCATTCCTTAATAGGCTCAGTTGATCCCATGCCCCAACCCTCCCAAGAATGGATTGACACAAGCGCAAGCAGGCCACCCTTCGAGTCGGACTAACCACGATGATCAGCAACAGCAACGCCCTACATCTACTGGTGAACTGCAGGACATTTTGAATGTTCTTGCAATGAAGGAAGCAGCACTTTGGAAAATCAACAAACTGAAGAACTTGTAGATGATGACAACTTTGAGTTTGCGTGGGAAGCTATGGAAGCATATCACGTTTTCATATGTGTGTCCAAAGCTAAATTGTGATACGAAAAAAAGTGGTTATACAGTTGGAAAAGTGGTTATGTCTTTTCGTGTATTGCCAAATCACCGAAGCCGGTGTCGTGAAGTAGGCTTCATGCGTACAGACGCCACCGAGTTGTTGTTTTGAGAACATTTAAATTCCCGGTTGCAACGATCCAAGATATCAACGTGAAATCGCCGCACCAAATATTTGTAGGAACGCCTAGAAAGCAAACAAATATCTCACTTGCGCTTGAAATATTGCCTGAATTTCGTGCACGTGCTCGAATCAAACACTCACCCCACACTTACCCAACCTCCCAAAAAAATTTTTCTACCAACCGGACGCGGAAGTCACCACATTTAACGCTTTCTCGTCCAATCTGGTAACCCTGATTACATATCGAAGGCCCGCCGCAGTAGCACCACCTATCTCCTCTCTCCCCCGAAGCGTTCGCCGCAAAACATAATGACATTTCCGCGATTTCCATGCTAAGGATCGAAATTCGTAATCTTCTGAAAGCCGTGGGCGTTTATTTTGCTGTGTACTTACGGGAACGCTGGAGCTTCCACAAGCGTGAATGCGCGGCCTGTCTTCGTAGCGGAGGCGACTGAATGTTGGGTCATGCATGCTCCCGCAGGAAGAAAATGGCAGCATCCGGGGATGATGCGGAGTACGGGGACTCGAAATGACATCCAAGTTGCGCCCCGACCGTCATTCCGTTTGAGCCGTCAGTTGCACCTTGACTATCTAGGGCCCTAAATGAAACTACAACTCACCGCTCAAATCGAATTTCGCTTGATTTTCGCTTGATGGTGGTGTGCGCACGGATGGACGCGGATATTGAGAGGTCCTGAGGTACTCCGCACCGTTACAGACGATGGAGTAGGCCGTTTGACTCTTGGGTACTGACTCTCGGGTACTGGCTCACGGTCGTAGCCCAATGGGTAACACGACTGACACTAACTCTGTATGGTCTACCAGACACGGACTCGAGTCCTGCCGGTGTCTGTGTGATTTTTTGCGATTGTAAATGGTACGGGCATGGACACGGACGGACACTGTGCGGTCCTAAGGTACTCCGCACCTAATATTCTAGAGCCCTCTGGGGAAGTAAAAACGAAACACAAAAATCAAGTGGCCGTAGAGCATTATTGGGAAGGTGCGGAAACATTTTAGACGCCGCACGCGTGATTTGTTCATTGTAAAAACAAACTTGTTTCGCTTCATGTCCTCCTTGCACTGCGCCGCCCTTCGCTGGTTATCCGTCATCACACAGTGAAAGGGCGCTGTTTCTTTCACATTTTTTTGTTTACAACTTTTCCAACTAAATTGTACCTTGCAGTTAATGACGTAGCGTGAAAGTATATATAAATACGCATAGTTCTGTGTCATTCACCTTAGCGCCTGCGGTTCTAAACTATTAAACTTCACTGTTTTTGCCTCCTTAGCTTGCGCCAGTTTTATACTCATGGAAGTGAAAGGTGATCATTGAAGCATGGTGAATTAGAAACAATAGAAACAAGGTGTGGTCAGAATGGTATCATGAGACAGCAATTAATACTTTCGTTCCGCTAAGGCGTTCCGACTCGTACGAATGGGAAACAGATCATTATTGAAATTCATATTATTGACTTACCATTGTTCCAAATAATCAATTGATCGTAAAGAAACAGATTTTATGGTGAGTAAAGGGATGAAAAGTTGTTCAAAACACTGTTTAATTCATTGACATAATGTAGGAAGGACCCGGTGAATAACTCCGTTTATTAATGTATACTGCTTTATTTAGATTTCCCGCAACCCTGTATATGTGTAATACCGCTTTTCTGATGGAGGCAGAAAGCAAAAACGCACGATGTTCGAGATTTCGCAGCCCGATAAACATCCCCAGCAAGTAAAACTTAATACGGAGCCCTCCAATACCGCGCGCCTTGTAGCCTGTGTAGTTTCGTCGCATTACACCCCTTCATCAATGAAGTTACACGTGTAATAACCTAGCTTCTCGCGGTGGTGTAAGAGGTTTACTCGCCAGCACTCTTTGCCTCTTTGTCGCCGTCGCCAACACATCTTTCACAAGTTTGCAACCCTCGCAACCACTGCTACATCTCAAACTAGTTGCGGAATGGGCTCACAACGGCACTAAGAGCAGTTTCACATTGAACTCGCTATTCAGCGGACCTGAGTGGGCAGCTAGAAGGTAGAAGAAGGGAAGTTGAAGGACAGCATAAAGGAGCCATGAAGAGAAAATACAACTTCGTTTAATTTGAAACAACTAGGATTCAGTATCTCACTCAGCTGCATTAGAACCACAAAAGATGTTTTTTAAAGAAAAAAAGCAAGAAGAATTTAAAAAATTTCAAATTTTGCGCCACAGTGACGTGTTTTGAGCAAGAATGACGTCATACGGGCCAACAATAAAATATAATTTTCAGTGCGTTAACTGCACGTTAGCATTCAAGTGATGCGGTCAAATGGAACTAGAGGCCCCATTACAGACGTGCAGTCATGTGTTGTCGCGACAGGTCAGTTAGGCCGCCGCCAATCGCACAAACAAGGTTCCATGACGTCATAGAAAAGTTGCGGGAAATTGGCTAGGGGGTCGCCACGGCTTCACACGTTTTCTTTAATATCTCCGTTATTTGTTCGAAGATTGCGATGATATTGGTATCATTGTTATCGGGACTAAGCAGTCTTTCTAATAAACTCAACTTGTATTTTGTCTTCATGGCTGCTTGCGAAAATAAAAGAAAGCCACTGTGGCACGACGTCACCTGCCGCTGGTGCTGCCTGAAGTTCCTCCCACCTGGTTGACGAGCGAAATACACGCTTCAATGGTCGACTTGAACGAATAACCATAATGAATAAATTCCTTGTACGGAGACACCACCACAGGAGCACACACATTAGCCACAGTTTTTTTGTGTGTTTATTCCTTCAAACGCTCCTGGAATGACGTTCTCGCCTGTGGTATTCCTGGCTCGCTCTGGCCTGACTGATGCCATTTTTTGCGTTCAAATATAGCGATTTGGGTTGGTGTCTTACACTGAGAGTATGGTGCCTACGTCTTGATAGAGCAATTGACAGCTCCATGTTTTTGGTCAAAATAAAACGGTAGTCATTGCAAGTTTCATTCACCAGGACGCCTTGCCTTTTTCTTATTAAAGCCTATGAATCAATCAATCCAGATAATTACTGTATTTACTCGACTGTAACGCGAGTTCTTCTTTTTTTAATTGTTGCTACCTGTAGTGGATGCTCGCATTACCAAAATGGAAGTTTCCTATAATGTGCAATGATGCCTCCAATTCGAATCGACGGCTACAGGAGTTTTCGCCATTTCGGGATCTGAGTTGCGAGCGTTTGCCAGAGCCATTTCAATGCACTACAAGCCAAGACCGGCTCTCCGCGTTTTCCTTTTTTGGAAGTTGTAGAGACGACCGCACCGCGTGTGCAGTGCTCTGCTATTGTTTTCGCGTCGCACTGGGTGGAGGCCCCTTTGGTTTCGTTGCCCTGGAGTGTTCTGACTTCTCTTGGGCCCCCCTTGCGATGGCAACGTGTCGAGCGCACTACGACGCCTGTTTAAGAGACGCTACAGTATTTTGAAGGCCGAAGAAATCAGCAATTTAGCTGCTGCCTGAAGACTCGGCGTAAATGAGTCGACCATCAGCGGATGGCAGCTCCAGCGGGAGCGCCTTTTCAGATCTGAACCAAGCCAAAAAGGTCCTCATAAGCCTCACCACGGCTCGCAAGTTGAACTGGAGAACCGTGTTGTCAAAAAAGTGATCCCCGTAGACAGATCCGTATCCCGCAAGCAAAGTTGAAAGTGTCACAGCCAGGCGTCCAGTCCCAGTGTTAGAAAAATCATTGCGCTTTTCGGGGCTTCCGGTCCCCTCGTGTGAGTGTTTGGCGCTTCTTTTTTTTTTTTTTTTTGCTTGACTCGACAAACAGTGGCCCCTTCGGTTACTTTCGAGGATTCATTTTTTTTTTCTGGATGTAATGAAAAGTCACCCCTTGCGCTACAATCGTGGTCGCGTTACAATATTTGTAACAAAGGTAGCTATAAAGTGTGCTCAATCCCACATAATAAACAAAAGTGTTTTTTTTTTTTCACTTTTTGTGCTGCGCGGAAATTCGCTGGTCTTCGTCTCCACAAAGTGGAAGGACACTCATTTTTTTATTAACCAACGTCAAACAGCTTGAGTAAAAGCTGCATGAAAGCAAGATTGCCGAAAGCCTCCAACAGCCCCTACAAAACGTGCGGAGAACACCAGGGAAGTAGAAATTTACGCGTCAACGCAAATGGGGTATGAATGAGGCAAAATTTATCAAGCGTAACAAAGCAAAAAATTAGTGCCCTTTCCATTCTGTGAAAACGGATAACCTGCGAAGCTGCACGCCCTCCACGGAGTGCATGAAACAAAACACATTTGTTTGTTATTTACGACTGACCATACTTCCTAGCCAATTATCTGAATTAAATTTGGAAAGGCCCAATCTCATCCTAGCGGACAAACGTAGAGCTGTCTTTTTCCCTCCCCCGTCGTAGGAACGTTACTCATTGTGTAACACGCCAACCCAATACAGTCTACCACTATAAGGGCACCGCAGAGGTCGCATCGGGCTGCTTCACGGCCGTGCATGAAACTCCCGTCAACACAACGGAGATGCTATCAGTAAGAGTAGGAAACCAATAGCTGCGCTTGCCCCCACCCCCCTCTGTCCACTCCCAACTGTGCATAACGCGGAAACTGGTGATGAGCGAGTACTTAGAAATGAAAGACACTGTCGAACATGTCGTTACGAAAGCTGTTTAACTAAGAAAGCCATGTCGCTATGAAACCCTTGTAGACAAAGAAAATTGACGATTCCTTGTAGCTCATGGCTGCAGGCAATATAGAAGATATATGCATACAATGAAACACAGGAGTTCAATTGGCCTTTCGAAACAAATCAGTTCAGTAAGCGTTGTATGACAGCTTGCCAAGGGCCGTAATAAGCTGTTGTAACATATATGTTTTTGCTAAATAAGTAGACACCGCTGTGCCCTTGGTTATTTTAAATATTAGTGTAGCGAGAAAGCACTCTGTTAACCCGCCGCGGTGGCTCAGTGGCTAAGGCGTTGCGCTGCTGTGAACGAGGTAGCGGGTTCGATTCCCGGCCGCGGCGGCCGCTTTTTCTGATGGAGGCGAAAAACAAAAACGCCCGTGTGTACGAGATTTCCGCGCACGTTAGTGATCCCCAGGTGGTCAAAATTAATCCGGAGCCCTCCACTACGGCGCGCCTCATCGCCTGCGTTGCGTCGGCGCGTTAAACCCCACAACCAACCAAAAGACTCTGCTAGCAATATTACTAAGCGTGTTTCGCGAGAAGATACCATTAACAGATTCAGCATTGCTTAGAGTTTTAACATTTTTACATCCATAAATTACATAATTATTGTATTTAACCCGTGTTATTTTCTCCCTTCCTTATTTATTTCATAGCGGTTTAGTGCATTTTTTTTAGATGAATAAGAGCCGATTTGGAGGGTAGCGGACGTCTGATGGCGCCCCTCGCCGGCGGGGCATTTGCCTTTCTCTCCTGCTCGATAGCCGCGTGTCCAGGAATGCTGCCTACAATTCGAGGCGATGCTTCAAGGCGGCACCGGCGCACCGGCAGCTCGCTGGGGGTGGCGGGAGGTTCTTTTAACACGACAGTGTTTTATCTCGGGATAAAGTCCGGCGGAGTGCTTGACGGGCGCTGCAGCTCTGCTTTATCCTCTGGGCATCCACCCCGCCCGAATGACCATGTGAAGCTTCGCAGCGGAAGCGGCTACGTTGCGGCGAGCAGCAAGTGGGACTCCTCCCCCCCCCCCTACTTTGATGACGTCACCTGGCACTGCAAATCACAGAACGCCAACAGGAGCATCGATGCCTTTAAAGTAGAGGTGTGCGAATATTCGAAAACTTTGAATATTACTCTAATAATTAATGTGTTATATTCGTATTCGCTCCGAAAATTATTTAATCGAAATATTTCGAATATTTGAAAGGGTTCGAATAATCGGTTATTATCGAATATATTTCGATTGATTAGTTTAAGGAGGGGGGAGCAGGAGAGAGTCGCTTTCAACTTCGGAAAAATGACGTTTTTTGAAAGCCACATATTCGGCTTCTATAATGTTTTCTATCCTGTGCGTTCCCAATGTTTTTCGCCGAATGCCATCGCAAAGTGGCATGAAAAATACTTTTCACATTCACGGTGGCAAAGTGTCAGCGCAAAAGGGCGAAAAAACGGCACTTTTCGCAGCGCTGTATCTCCGCAACGGTTCCACGGGGCTCGGCAATTTTGATACCACTGGATGGACCAAGCTATCATCTTTCTGGTCCTGGCCGTCTCTTGTATGTGCGTGTATTGAAATGTGCATATATTGAAGCTGGAGTGAGTTATGCAGGATATCATACCAAGCTTCAAAGTAGCTCATTTGTATCCTTGTGGTATGTAAACTTCTGGCAATGAACACCTGCACGTAAAATGCTTCTCCAGGAAAGGTTATGAACCATAAAATAAATCAAAACTCAGTTAGTTGTCTAGTGCAATACAAGCAACCAGCTAACCTACTTTGCATTGAAAGCCATCTCCTCACCGTTTGGTCCGCCAACTGGGCTATGTACAGAGGAGCTGGAAATGATTTTTATGGATATAAAAAGGGTGCAAAAGGCATTCCAATTTCAAGACAACGCATAAAAGAAGTCCCGTGTTAAAAAGGACACAAAAGGCTACAACCCTAACGACCTTTGATGAATGAAGTCTTTGTTGCAACTTCGAATACCGTTTTCTCAAAACATTTTTTTTTTTTGCCACCTATGCCTGTTGTTTCAGTGATTTCTTTGTGACCGCTAGTTCTATTTTTGATTCCGTTTGTGGCGTTACATGACCACATGATCTTTATGACCACTTCAGATCGCGACACTCTTTGTTTACAGGGTTTACTTTTGGTGAAATTTTATATTCAAATAGTCGTTCATTCACCTCTAAGAAAACTGAAAATTAAAAAAAAAACTTGTGTTCTAATAAAAAAATCTAAGACTCTCACGACCTTGTTCATTCATTTGGGAACGCAAAGCACTTTGAGCAAGTTTTAGCTCGGTACAAGGTGAACAGAAAGAAAATTCTACAAATATAAGTCTTCAACATATTACTTCAAATTTTTTATGGTGTTATCAGAGAAGCGTTTCCAGTTGCTGTGCTAATTTTCAATAAAATCCAAAAGAAATAAAAACGTTGATTCCAAAACCCTCGTACCCCTTAATTATTCGATATTCGATTCGATATTCGAAGCTAGATATTCGTATTCGATTCGCATTCGAAAAATTTGGTACTTGCACACCCCTACAAAAGACGTCGCGGCAGATCGGAGGGGCACTGTCCGGCGGAGTGCTTGATGGGCGCTACAGCTCTGCTTTATCTTCTAGGTAATACACAGCGTCCCGTTTTGTGGTTCTTTTTTCTGACAAGCAGTTCGCTGGACTGCACCTTGTGTTAAAGGAGCCATGAAGAGAAAATGCAAGTTGGTTTTATTCGAAAGATTTTGTGTTTTATAGTTCCCCCAGCGCTTGTCCGGATACAAACGGTGCTTTATTCACTGTGAAATTAAACAATTTAGGTTAAAATTTTGATTTTCCCGCTCAATCGTGCGTTTTCGTGGTCCCAAGTGACATCACAGGAACCGACCGCTCTGCAGCCTAGAGTTCCTTCATTCACGCATCCGCCGTACAGGGTAGAGACACGTATACGCTGGCGCCGCCATTTTCGGTTGCTCGCTCGCCGCCGAAGCCAGTCATTGTGTCAAAACCGCGCTAAAATTATCGCCGCAACGCGGTTTACTGAAGAAGTTTGAATCGTATTTTCTGTTTCCCGTTGCTAGGTCTCGTAGGAAACGAAAAGAATAACGCGTTGAGCCCGTTGGCCCAATTGCGGCGGCACGGGACCGTTCCAAGGTTGTCTCCACCCTGTACAGCGGTGTTGGTTTGTTCCCGCGTTTCTTTACGTTCCGTAACCTAGATGGCGCCACCATACCGTGGCAAGCGTTTGGTTTGTTTTTGCCCAGATTTAAACCTGGCTTGTTTTTGTTCTGGGAGAAAATATTTGTTCCCTGAAACAGTGCTCGCTCGACAAATGGGTCACGTAAGACACCGTTGCTTGCGTCAATCGGCCGGTGTCGTCTGAGACAACCCCAAGCCCCGTAGTGCTGTGCAGCTAAACCAAGCATGCTGTGCGCAGTACGAACAGCAGAACGCATCAGTACTTCTATGTTTACATGCGCTTTCGTAACTTCCACTGTTTGTCCCATAATTCTTATTGCTTTGTAAAGAATGTGCCCTAAATTTAAGCGCAAATCGCTCGTTCGTCTAGTTTGTAAGCTCTACCTAATTTGCGTCTGCTTCTGCCAGCCTCCGCCAATCGCAGAGCTTAGCTCATGTGACATCATAGGTTCTGCTGCGGGAAATGAGCTGGTGGGTCGCATGACCATTCCCGTTTTTCCTAATTATGTAGCTTATTTGAGCGAAGTTTACGTTAAAAGTGGTGTCAGTATGATTCTAACGAGACAATCTTTTGAATGAACCTAACTTGTGTTTTCTCTTCATGGCTCCTTTAATATTTCCGACACACACGCGCCGTTATGGCTTTCATGCTTGAAGCCTCTGCCTCTTTCTAAATGTCTTGCTTGTAAAAGTGATTATCACACGGGGAAGTGTTCCCGCTTAACAAAAGCGGCACTGAAGAATATGTCGAAAAGTTACACGGATTCTTGGGCGTGTCCCACGTGTGTAAGCGGCGCGTCGCGATCGTCCAGGCCACGGGTCCAGGCAAAAGCGTGATAGTCAGTCAAAGCGAAACCGAGATAGCCAATCTGACAAAAGCGATGACGAGGGTGTGACGAGTGAACCTTCGCTGAAAGATATCATGAGTAGCATCGCGGTGCTGTCGGCTAAGCTACACGAAGTGTTAAACCGGCTGGACAAGCTCGAAAAGAGCGGAGAAACGCAAAATGTGAAAGACCCTGACGCTCTTTTGAAGCTGACAGAAGAACAAAAAGTATTGAGGCCATGGAACAGGCTGACAACTACGACGAAATTTTGAAAACGACGAAGGTTAATAAAACCAAATTAAAAGAACTGGAAGAAAAATCGGCATCGGTTGACGCCGCATTGTCAGAGCAGCAGTCAGAGATGGATAAGCTTAAGACGACATTAAACAGCATTGAGGAATGTTCTCGGCGAAAAAACATTGAAATTCATAGCATTTAGGAAACAGTGAACGAGAACCCCTTGAGCATCGTGTGCTCTTTGGCAGCAAAGCTAGAACTGAAAGCGCCTACTCCAGGGGAGATCGAAGCCATCCACATAAATAAAGCCAAACCTGACATGACGCCACCCTTGCTGGTACGGTCTTCAACTACCACAATGCGGTACAGTTGGCTCAGCAAGCGACTTGCGCTCAAGTCAGATGCTATTTACATAAATGAAAATCCGACTGCGTACACTAAGAGGCTTCTTGGGATGGCGAAAAGCGTGGCAAAAAACATCGTACATCTTTGTCTGGGCACGGAATGGTAAAGAACTTATGAAGAAACCGGAAGGAATGGCTGTCATGAAAATTGTAAATGAAGGAAGTCTGCTCAAGCTCCTGTAAACATGGATCAGGAATTCAACACCTTTGATGACTGGATTAAACAAAGGCAAAGCTGCATCAATAAGCAAAACAAACACCAGTCCTTAGATTTACTTCATGTAAATGTTAAAAGCACTCATAAGAATTGGGATCTTCTTGGATTTTACACCGCTAAATGTATCTCCTTTCTGGACGTCATGTTGACGGGAGCACTAAACAGCAATACCAGTTAAACGATTTTTATCAGTACCACTTATGTAGGGGGAAAAAACGTGGAGGATTGGCAATTTACGTGAGAAAAGAAGAGCTATGTCAACAAACGCTACTCTCGTTTACTGAGGCAGAGGTACCTTTGCTCACTATCGAAAAAGCGCAGCCTTCCTACATTACTGTAGCCGTTTACAGGCCACCAGGGAAGAACGTAGTAAAGATTGTTTCCCCGAAGTCCGGTGTCGATCAGGAACCCAATCGCCCGGGCTCCGGTTGATTTGGCAGGAGGCTGGCTGGGTGATGGTGTTGAAGTTCTTGGAGATGGCGGTCGAATTGACGAACTCGAGGCGTTGAAGTCGATTAAGTAAAACGGGAGTTTATGTACAGCTATTTACAGTATGAAAACTGGGTACATGAGAAATGAAAAGAAAAACTTCAAACTTCAGCTAGAAGCAAGCTCCGAGTGCGCACAAATCACTCGAGCTCCTCAACTTCGTCTAACTCTTCCTATTCTCGGAGCGTACACAAACCGCTCGAGAAACGACGGCCGAGACTCTGTCTCGCCGCAAGATCCGTCTAGTTGCCCGGTGCGGCGCTGCACCCTGAACCTCCGACGCGATCTTAAAGGGGCACTGACACAAAATTTCGAAGGCGAGATAACTTCGGAGATAGATTGGTGAGAACACATATACATCATCTGCAAAATATCAGCGGCGAATACAGCCTAGAACATATTTAAAATCAATTTTAAAGTGTGCGAAACGCAACCGAGCAGCCAGCAGAGGACCACGCGCAATCGACATCCGAGTGTAAATAAACAACATCCAAACACGTCACGAGTTTGTGTTTGCCCCTTCCGCATTGCCGGCGTTTTTCGGCTCGCCGCTCCAATCGGAGGGCCGGAGTGGCCGGAGGGCGGAGCTTCTGCTCTCGAGAACGAACGACCCGATCATTGGCGGCGGAGGCGCCGTGATTTCGTCAGCTAATCGGGCAGCTGGCGGCGACCAAAGTTCTACAGCGATTCCAGGCACTCTGTTTCTATAACTGTTTATTACCATTGGATGCCAAAACGCGCCGGAGGCACGAAAAGCCCACTGAGCTAGCCGCACGGTCGCTGTGCAGGCGGCGGCCACAGCCGCGAAGTGGCCCAGGCCGGCGCAGGTAGCTCGTGTGATAGCTTGTTACCGCTGCACGAAATTGTCCCAAAGTCCCGACCATGGTGGCTTACATGAGAAAGGAGTTGATGATGCGATGGCGGGTTGCATTAACAATTGTCATCTGCACCGCTTACGAGAGCGGCACTCGAATATCCGCCGCAGTGCTAAGCCGAACACATCTGTAGGCGGACCTGTAGGCAGACCGGGCGGCTGCTCCCAGCGCGCGTCTTGCCACCCACCGTCTCGAGCGTCGCGCGTCGTTCTTTAGCCGCGGTAGCATTTGCACTCGCAGCGCCTGTGTCACATCCACGGTCGCTTTTTAATTAAGCGCCTCACGAGATCAGTACGTGGGGGCATTCGCAGAAACTGCCGTCGATGCGGATTCGACAGTGCTACGGTGGCTCTGCTCTGTGATATCCCTCCGACGGTCACGTGGTCAGCTTTGTGCACACAAAATCCACAAAATCCATCGTTTCGCGGCACTCGCTGAAACCGAAACTGCGACTGGCCGCATTGAAAATGCCTCTAATTAAACAACCGTCGCACGCTGAAGCAAATGAGGTTTCTACAGGTTATAAGTAGGTCACTAGCTACTTATTGCAACAAAAAAAACAAGATGCAAAATTTTTGTGTCAGTGCCCCTTTAACTTCGACTAGGGGGCTCCTAAATCCCAACCTAGCGTTAACGGTCGAGACTCCTTGTCTCGCCGGGAACTGCCAGCTCAGCGCTCAGACGAGAACGATTTCCAACGGCCAAGTTGGGTCTTATATAACCTCGAGATCACACTCTCTCGGGAACGCCCCTGTAGCGTTCGTACACGCGTATGGGCGTGCCCAAATACACGTAGACAGCTGTCACTCAGCACGCCACGGAATATTCATTGAGGCGCCGCCACCTTATGGTCAACGGCACATCCGCAGACGAGCAGGTTCGAGCGACACCGCGGGGTGAAAACGAAAGGCGGCGACAGTGCGTCATGCTGACCAGGACGCGACAACAATAGAGACACGCCGGTAATCCCAGCGGGTCCGGCAGGCGTTCCTGGAATCCGGCGCCGCAGTCTGCCTTCTCAATGGGGGATTATCCTTGAGGAATGCGGAGGGCCAGACAATCCGTCTCCCGCGCACGCCGCGACGAATTAGCGGTGGTTGCAGCGCAGTGTCGGCAGTGCTACGTCGCCAGACAGAGCGGCGCGTTCTCACGCGCAGCCCGGGCACCTGGCCGCTAATCTCATAAGTGGACCTTACAAACGTGTTAATGTTTTTACATGAATTAGAGCAGTTTTGAATCCAACTAAACAAACTATACAATCTTATCCTTGTTAGTGACTTTATGATAGATATGTCCACACCAGGAAAAATGAGCGTATCGGAATATCAAACTCTCATTTCAGCCTATGGGCTCAAACACAGAATAGCTGGTATAACGCGAGAAGAGGTCCTCGGAGACAAATTAACTAGATCATGCATTGACCATAATGTAACCCGAATAGACGTTGGGCAGACATCAGCCAGTATTATAAAACAACAAGTCGTTAATGGGTTATGCAGATAATTCTTACGAAAACAAAATTAAACAAGTTTCAATTGTGCACATTGCAAAGGTCGACAAGTTCATAGCTGAGGAGCACTGTGACAATTTGAGAGGTCGAGACCATTCAGAGGCGTATGATGAACTCGCTTCAAAATTGCAGCACAAATATAAGTCAAGCCAAAGATCAGTAGCGATTAAACAAAGAAAGAAAGATAAACCATGGTTACCTCACGGAATAATGGAGTTAAGGTATCTGAAGGAACTTTTGTACCGCAGAAGAAAAGCTAACCCAGCTGATGAATCTTTAAAGCAAGAATCGAGGCAAATGAGAAATAAACTTACCGGCAAAATAAGGCCAAGAACAATTACTATAAAACGAACTAAATAGCTGCCGAAAGGATATAAAAAAATCATGGCAATTAGTAAACTCATTAACCGGCAGAAAGCCAAAAAATGGCATAGACGAGGTTATTACAATTAACTTCCCTGAAAGACAAGCTGACGAATTAGCCCATGCATTCAACGATTGTTTTGAAGACACCACCAGACAATTAAGAAGTCAAAGTTTCATAAGACAGTCACAGATATACAGACCTAAAAGTGACGTGCGTTCAGCGTATCTACCTGAAATAACGGGGCAAGAAATATGGGAGATAATTAGAGCATTTCCTATAAACAGAATGCCAGGTTACGACGGAATCCGAATAGGAGACCTGGTTGCGCATTTCGAAAAGCTGAAAGCATTGCTTGTGTACATTTTTTAAAAAATACTAAGAACAGGAAAAATGCCGGGACGAATGAAAATTTTATTGATTAGACCTGTCTTCAAACAGGGCAAAAAAGACCAATGCGAAAATTATGGGTCCATTGCTATATTGTCCTACGTGGCCTGTATTCTGGAGAAAGCCATTTATAGGCGCATGATCTCCTTTTGCGAGGAGTTTCAGCTTCTGTTGAATGTACATGGCTTTCGTACTGGGAGAAGTACCATTACATTATTAGAGGACTTTGCATATTTTGTAAACGAAGTAATTGTCAGTAATAATACAGCTCTTCGATTATTTATAGAGCTTAAAAAAGCATTCGGTACCATTGACCACAGTATTATCATTTACAACATATAACTGATCGGATATCGCGGCATATATACAAATTTGTTAAAAGATTTCTTTGAAGATCACTACCAGCTTGTTAGAATCAACAATACTGATAGTAACGGTTATGGCGCCCCTCAGAGCTCTATTCTGGGACTATTACTTTTTAACGTGTACGTCAATGATATCTCAGACGTTAAGCTGCATTCTAAGATCTATCAGTACGCTGATGATACAGCCCTTGCATTAAGGGTGAAAAACGTATCTGAGGGAGCGGCATTGTTGTAAGAAGTTATAAACTAGTGGCCTGGTTTGAAATAATCGCATCTAGATTAACAAAGACAAAACCCAGCTCATTTGTTTTCACAGTCCGCATAGAAAAGTTGACTCTCTGTCCCTTTGTATTTACATAACAATTTATGTATAAATTGCAAATGTGCTAGTGTGAATTTTTCGACAAAAGTAAAGTACCTGGGCCTAATATTCGATGATACGTTTTCATGAACCAGCCATATTGAACATCTCGCTTCTCGACTAAGACAGGTTTGCGCATCAATATATAAAATTAGATCTGTATGTGACTGGAAATTGCGTAACATTATATACAAAACATTAGGGAAACGATATTGCGGTATGGTGTCTCAATATGTGCATTAGCTTCTCCGTATAAACTAAGCATATTGAACAAAACACTGCGCAGTATAACCAGAAATATAGCATATGGAAGAAGGGAATTCTCGGATGACACAACGAAGCTTACGGAAGCACACTCAGTTTTCAGCGTGCAGCAGCTATTTTTGTCTGTAACACCTACAAAAATCTTTTTCTCGTATGAATTTAAATAAAGAATGCGAAAATCCGAAACCTTCGCAAAACTGCACTGTATAAAATTCCAAAAGTTTACACCGACTATGGCAAAAGGACTAGATCATTTTATTTGCCATTTTACTTCAATAAATTGCCGTATGACACTCAAGTAGTCTCTATGAAAGTCGCTCGACCGTTAATGCATGGCTCGATTTCCGAGAATATCGCCTAAATATACGCGACTGCACAAGAAAGAAAATATCGTACATGTATGGACGGCTTGGACGGCGTGTATATATGTATATTTATATATATACAAGAGAAGAAAAACTTCGAACAAGGTAAAAGCGTGATTGTGGCCTACGTTTCAGCAAAGAGAACTTGCTTTCTTCAGGGCCCTGAGCAAGTTCTATTTGCTGAAACGTAGGCCACAGTCGTGCTTTTACCGTGTTCGAAGTATTTCTTCTCTTGTCTTCTCTACCATCTTCAAAGTTCTACTACTCCCTATATATATATATATATATGCATGTGTATGTATGTATACATGTGTGTATGTGGGCGTACATATATGTATATATATAATATAAGGTCTATTTCCTGTGGTCTATTATTACTTTAAGGCTACTGCAGGCTCAGCTGCGCATATAGTGCGAGTCCTGGAATGCTACCCTACGGATGATGTTTTTTCAGTAAACGTGTGTTGTTATGACATGGTACGTGTCGCTTTCTGAATCTATGTGTTAGTTACGCTCCGCTCAATTTTATTCAAGGCTTGTATTTGTCCTTTTTGTGTTTATATGGAACCTCAACAGTATGTGTTATGAATAAGCTCGTGTGGTGATCCTGTGGTACTTGACTTTTTCGTGAATATATATCAGGGTGTCGAACCGGAACTGAACCGAAGGAATAAATAAAGGTTACGGTTCATGCCATAACGGTTCGACCCTCCGTTGTTGATATTGCGCAGTTAATGCAATTCAGGCCATTTTCTTTCACGTACCATCAACTTCGTACCCGATCGCGCACTTTCCCCTCCAGAAAATTGATCACTATCACGCTCTATGTAACAACAGGGGAAATGAATGAGCACCAATGTAGCAATGGTATGTTTCTGCTGGAAGCGCGAACGTAGTGAAAGCTGACCAAACAAAATGTCATTCTCGGAAGCTTGCAGGGTATATAAAACGACTTTGCCTTTCCCTAGCTGCGACTCTATTGGAGAAATTAGGCTGCAGGAGTGCTCCACTGCGCAACAGCGAAAGCCCACTCCCGATGTGTGCAAACTTTTTGAATTTCATATCTTCGTTTAAAAGGCCCGACACATGCTAATTGTTAATACTTGACAAGTGTGACCGCAGGAGCTGCTCAGTGGCTAAGCCGTTTGCTGCTGACCACAAGTAGTCTCGATCTCCCTTCCACACGACCGTTTTTCTGAAGTAGATGGAAGTCAAGAATGTCCTTGTATCGAGATTTTGATCCACGGTTAATATCGCCAGCTGGTTAAAACAAGTCTGCCGGCCTGCAACATCAGCTGCGCCTCGGAGCACAGATATAGCACGGGGCATCAAATCTGCCAGTTTTTTTTTTTTTTTTACAAAATGTGTTTAAATGAAACACAACAAAAAAGGCTAATCACATTGTTTTAAAATATTATGCAAAAATTCAGTAAAACCGAAGAAGCAAAAAAAGCACCAAAACGTGGACGTTGTTCTTTACTTTTCTTTGCCCTGCCTTTCACAACCAAACGTGTCATCAATGCGAAGGAAGTGAGTTCCGTGGTCAGTTTTCCAGGACAGTACAGTGGAAAAGTTCCGCTTTTTTCAGATACAAATTACAGCAGGTATGACAGAGGAAACTGTTAAGGTGCACACTGAATCCCTTGGCAAAAAACCACCGCTCTCGACCTTGTCTTGGAAGCAGAAACAGTGATAAAGCAGATGACGCGTGCACAAAGGCAGGCCGGTACCTCACACTGTCCCAATCGCCCAGTGATCATCTTTGCCGTTTGTTCAGCAGTTTTGTCTCTTTGAGATCTGCTTTTTTTTCGGAGGTGCACTTGTACTGACTGCCCAACACGCTACATTACTTTTACTGCTACTAGTTCCTGAGGGGAGTACAGCTGTGAACGAATTAAAGAGCGTCTACCCAAAAAAGTTCCTGCTCATCCTTCGCGCGACAAATTTCCCTTTCATTTTGTAACAGCATAATCTGTATAGGATTCCGCAATGTAGCACACGGAACGATGGCCGGGGGTCAGTCGGTACGATGCCAGCGGTACGGTACGATGTAATGCAGACATCCGGTATAGATATCGCAAAAGGAATTGCAGTGTCAGAGCAATAACTGGGCGCTATTGCAGTAACTGGGCGTTAACTAAAGCTTACTTTTCATAAAAGTGTACCTAACACATTCCATAACGTAACAGCTAACAAATTAGTCAGGGTGACCAAATAATCTAATTCATTGGTAGTATTTATGTGCCTGTTGTAGGATTTTTCTGTTTTGTTACAAATATAAAAAATGTGCGCCATTGGTATTAAGCGCTGGTATATGAATGCGCCAGTACGCAGGCCTAAATTTAACACTTCAAGGTTACCGTTATTGGCGATTCCTTAGCGACGATTGCGATTTCAGCATCTAAAGGAAAGGGCAGAAAATATATCCCGCCGTCATATATCCTGGCGGTGGCTTTATGAATAGTCGCCAGGACAACATAAAGTCTGGGGGAGAAAGTAGGTGGTAAATCGTCGCCACTTGATCTGTTTTTGTAATATCGCGTAATTGTTTAAGGCTTGCTTTGCATTAGCGGCACTGCCCTTGGGGAAGAGCAGAATTTGGAATTTTTGTTTGTATTTTGACTTCACTGTCGCTTTATACTACGAAATGTTTTGTGTTTTGTTCTTAACGTCAGTGATAATTCAAGTCATCGAACCAGTTTAAGCTCCCGAACCCGTTCACGAACCGATTTGGTACGTGATTAAGTCGAACCGGGAACTGCAACAGAACCGGTATTTTTTGCGGTTCGACACACTGATATATATATATATATATATATATATATATATATATATATATATATATATATATATATATATATACAATTGTTTGTTATCACTGTACATTTTTTTAAATGTGTGTGTGTATACTTGTTAGGCGTTCTTTCGATTCAATAGCAAATAATTTTTTCTCTTTTTTCTCAAACCGACTGCCCTGTCCCGCATAAAAACAGAGTTCGCTTACGCGGGCTGGCACTTGCATCGGCATGTCTTGAAGAACAAATAAAATGTATGTATGTATATATAAAAAGATATTATTGACGTCTTATTCGTTACGGAAATGACATCGCCAAAAATGGCCGCGTATCTGCTCCTTTGGTTGCAGCAGTCGACGAAAGACGAAAGTCCACTGGCGCCCCTGCCAAGTAAACGCCACCCTTCTCTTTCCTGCTCACCTCCCATGCTGTTCCTCTCTCGTCTCGTTTCTCCCAAGATAACACGCTAGAGGTTTGCTCAAATCAATTTATATTTACCGCGTTTTACTTCTCCACGTCGGGTGTCTCCGAGCCAGCGCTTCCGTACAGCGAAGACAAGCGTGAATTGAGGCACCCTATTACAACGTTTATAGAACGCGGAACCTATCTAGTGGGCCCTTTCGTTGCTATTGCTGTTAGATTTCTTAAATAACGCCAGGAGCTGTACTAGCGTGGCAACATAAGGCGACGGTTTTCTGCCGTTGACGTAGTATTTCCTTTGCTATTGCGAAAACAAAGCATCCATGAATTTTTTGATAAAGGAAGACTGCAAATATCACTTATCTATTGATTTTATGCCTTATATTTGGGTATATCCTGTGCCCTGTTCACCCGTGTAGTCGCTAACTACAGCGGGTCCTAGCTGTAACTAGTTTTAATAAATGCTCTTTTCGACAGACAGACATGCAGGGAGATCAGAATTTCTGCATGTAGGTAGCCCAAGAAAGACTATCATCTTTTAAAAAGTTCCATGGATGCGGCTGCGCCTGCATTCGAGCCCACAAACTCTCTAACCTCTCGTCGCAAGGGAAGGTAGCAAATGCTCTGCCGAAACACTATGAACTCACGCGTAAATACGTTTACAAACGCGCCTTATATCCTTCTCTAAGACCTTCACTCAGATGTGAGATGGTGCTGCCGTCTAGGAGAGGTGAAGCGAAGTGAGAATCATAACGTTTATGAGCGCCGAAAGTTGGCGCCTCGATGCCAGCGCCTTCGTGTACAGGGTACGCGCGTGAATTGAGGCGCACTCCGCTGCCTGCTTCGGGTGTGATGGCCCGAGTACAAAAACTGTTGCGACGAGTCCCCAATTTTGCCACCGCTGAATTCAATCCCCCCTTGGGATGACGAGCTTATACGCATTCACAAACCCATGTCGAGGGTCTGCGGCCGAAACCGACCTGCAAGAAGGTGCAATACCCCGCACGGGGCACCTTGAGCAATCTTGGTGACGGTACTGGCGATACCGCGGACCCCGAGCCCCCAAACATAAGCTGGATCCAACCGTGGCGATGTGTTTATAGGTGGAGGGTTAGAAACCACGAACGGTGGCCGTCGGAGCCCAGGTCAAGCTCCGGCGGATCGGCTTCCTGTCTGTTCACCAGGCAGGGAGCTCCGGGACCTTTTTTACTACCAGGGTTAGGTCAAAGAAGAAAGTACCCCCGTCTCCCTGCTTTTTCCTATGCCATATGGATAAATCAACCCCCCCCCCCCCAGACGTGATCGGCCCCCGAAAAGGGGCCGCACCGAAGTTTCCTTTCCATCCCTTCCAACAATACACATTCCGAAACCTGAACAACTATCCTCGATTCTTGGTTATCGAGGCAGTTGACAAAAAAAACCCTGATTCTTCCATGTCCGTATTCTTGATCACTAAGTTCCTGGAAGGCATCCTCGAAAATCGTTCGATGCTAAGAAACTCCGTACCGGTGAAGTCCTAGTCAATGTCAAGACGCAGCAACAGGCCACTAACCTCCTGTCGCAAACCTGCATTGCAGATCTGGCCATCAGAGTCACTCCCCATCGTAGCCTCAACAGCTCTCAGGGTGTGATCTCTGAGACCGATTTGTTGAATGAGACCGAAGCTGATCTGTTGGAAGGCCTGAAAGATCAGGGTGTAACTGCAGTGAGGCGTATCACCCATCAGACGAGACAATAAGGAAATCCCCACCAAAGCATATATTCTCGACATTCAACAAATCAAAACTTCTTGAGCACATCAATGCTGGCTTCATTAGGTGTGGTGTACGTCCGTACATACCTAACCCGCGCCGCTGCTACAAGTGCCAGCGATTCGGGCACGCTACAAACTTCTTGTCGCGGCAAAACTACCTGCGCGAAATGCGCCGCACATGACCACCCTACTGAAAACTGTGACTCTACTACGTTCACCTGTGCAAACTGTCAGGGGCCGCACGCAGCATGGTCCCGCAGCTGTGAAAAGTTTCAATTAGAAAAGAAAATCATTAACATCAAGGTCACTGAAAACATCACCTTCCCAGAGGCGCGGAAGAGGTTCGCCTCTTTCCCTCTGGGGAGGTACGCCAACGCAGCTCGCCAGGGGGCGGAGCGGCGTATGTTTCTGCGGGGACCCCAGTACCGCGAGTCGGACTTGGTCCCGCCCCCCCCCCCCCCTGCGTTTGCCTCAGGCAGCCCAACCCGCCTCCGCACCGCTGGCTGAGGCCAGCAGCGGCTGTGGGGGCAACCACGTCTGGTGGAAGCGATGCTGCATCCTCCACTTCCACTCCAGCGTCCCCAAACCACAAGCGAGGGCACAGAGGAGATGGACATGGGGGAGCCAGCGGCAGCTCCCACCCCCACCGCACCGCCTGCGCCATCCGAGGCGTTCCTGAATCCCTCGGTGGTTGCGGGCAAGGAAAAGCGCGCCCCAAAGGGTTCGCGCGGTCCAAGGAGCCTGATCCCTCAGGCGCTCGGAGGATATCCGAGGATGAAATGGACGTTGGTCCGTTCCTGTCTGCGGTGCACCGCAAGGAACGCGTCCCCGACGCCAAAGCCTCCCGACGAGCCAAAAAAGACGAGAGTCACAGCCCCGAAAGACGACACATAAACAACACAGTCCAGTAGCTCTCCGAACACTTCATAATGGAAGAGAGAACATAGTACAATGGAACTGCAGAGGCCTCTTTAGAAATCTTGACGATGTAAATGAAATACTGCATGCTAATCAGCCAAATGTAATGTGTGTTCAGGAAGCACATTTGAATTCTAAACACACAAATTTCTTGAATAGTTACCTGTATACAGAAAGGACAGGGATGGCTTGCACACACTCTTCTGGGGGTGTGGCCATAATCGCCCGGAAATCTTTAGCATGCCACCCTGTCACTTTGAACACTGTTCTTGAGGCTGTAGCAATTCGAACAATAATATTTAATAGGTTGATAACGGTATCCTTCATATACATTCCTCCAGATCTTGCGCTTTCGAGCTCTGACTTCGAGGCGTTGGTCGACCAGCTGCCCGAACCATACATCCTAACAGGCGACCTTAATGCAAACAATTGTCTTTGGGGTTCTACTCGTACGGATGCCCCGAGGTCGCCTGATAGAGAAATTCCTTACATCTTCAGGAGCATGCTTTTCAACAATAAACAGCCTACATACCATAACAAAGGACACAACACATACTCATACCTTGACTTGGCTATTGGCTCCGCAGTTCTCTTTCCTCTTCTCGAGTGGGGTGTGGGAACTGACCATTATGGCAGTGACCACTTCCCCACCTCACTAACATATATAGGTAAAGGCCCAAGCAGTTTATCTTCCCCTAGTAGGTTCAATGAAGCACGAGCTAACTGGAACACATTTACAGAGACATCGAAACTACACTACACAACCATAAGACACCTACACGTGGATGAAGCCGCTCAATTCCTCACGGCGCACATTCTCGACGCCGCCGAAAAGTCCATCGCCCACGCTCTGGTGCCCGCGCAACCAGCGGAGGCCGTGGAGGATGAGGACTGTAGGCCGGGGCGCGGGAGGCCCAGAACAAGGCGTGGGGTATCCTCCGTCGGTACCCCACGTCGGGTAACCTCATTTTGTTCAAACGGGCCAAGGCGTTAGGAAAACGTGTGCGCCGTGAGGCAAAACGAAAGAGTTGGCGTTCCTTCATAACATCCATAAACTCGTACACAGACACACGGAAAGTATGGACGAGAATACGCAAACTCAAAGGACAACAAACACACCGCCTGCCTCTGGTCAGCACTACAGGGGATACACTCGAAGACCAGGCTGACACACTCGCACAACACTTCCAACACGTGTCCAGTTCAGCACACTACACAAACACTTTCATGAAACACAAACAAACGGCCGAAAAGAAGCCTATACTAGATAACAATAGGTCAACATCTTCTTATAACTCAGAGTTTTCACTGCATGAGCTGAGGGCTGCTCTGAGCACGTGTAAACCCTCAGCTCCAGGCCCTGACAACATTCACATATACAATGATACAATACCTACACGCAGACACTCTTCTAACACTCTCACACCTATATAACAAGATATGGCTTTCGGGGCACATTCCAAACTCTTGGAAGGAGGCTATAGTTGTAGCTTTTCTGAAGGAGGGAAAGGACCCGTCGTCCCCCTCAAGTTACCGCCCTATTGCCCTGACGAGCTGCCTGTGCAAGCTTCTCGAGAAGATGATCAATCGCAGGCTCGTGTACGTCCTCGAGTACAATGGTCTTCTCGAGAGCTGCCAGGCCAGGCTTCAGGGCGGGGCGATCCACGAACGATCAACTCGTACCTCTTGAATCGTATATAAAGGAAGCCTTCGTTCATAAACAGTATTGTTTAACTGTGTTTTTCGACCTCGAGAAGGCCTACGACACCGCTTGGCGGTACGGGATCCTCAGTGACCTAAAGTCATTCGGTGTCTCGGGTAACATGTTAAACACTCTTGTCAGTTACCTGTCAGAAAGAACGTTTCGAGTGAGAGTCGGTGGTAGCACTCTCAAGGGTTCACGTGCAAGAAAATGGCGTGCCACAAGGTGGTGTGTTAAGCTGCACTCTCTTCATAGTAAAAATGAACTCTCTTGGTAACGGCCACTGCCACCCACAATCTCTTATTCCATGTATGTAGATGACGTCCAGATATCCTATAATTCATGTAATATGTCAATCTGCGAACGTCAAGTCCCGCTTGGTGTCAAGAAACTTGCCGGCTGGGCAGACAAGAATGGTTTTAAATTGAATCCTGCAAAAAAGTTCCTGCCTTGTGTTCTCCAGGAAGCGTGGGGTCCATCCGGACCCAGACATTCATCCTAATGGCGTGTCGCTTCCTGTGAACAAGGAGCACACGTTCTCAGGTGTGGTGTTTGATCACAAAACTCACATTCATTCCCCACATCAAGGAACTTAAAAATAAATGTCTCAAAACAATGAATTATACTTAAGGTTCTCTCCCACCAATCCTATTG